>NC_138548.1:9661554-9948545 GCF_964273705.1 Natrix helvetica
CCACCTCACAGGGTTGTTGTTGTGGGGAAAATGAGAGGAGGAAGGAATATGACGTATGTTTGTTGCAGCGGTGGGTTGCTACTGGTTCACGTAAACCGGTAGTGGTACGTTGGCCTGGCAGCGACCCTTGCTGGCCATGCCCCTGAACCAGTTCCCCAGTCGCCCATGCCGTTTGTCGGCATGTTTTTTAGTCCTTTTTTAATGTACAATTTACAGGCAACTGTACACACGGCAGGTGCAAAGCGAGCCGGTAGTAATGCCCTCACTAACCCACTCCTGGTCTGTTGCCTTGAGTTACTTTTAAAGTAATAATGGGGAGATAAAGTAATAAATGTAAAATGGACGAAATTCCCTTTGATAATACTGGTATACTGGAGATGCAGATGGCCTGCCTGAAGGGCGGGGGATCGCAGCCTCTGTAGGCTGATGGGATCGACTACAGATCCCAGGATTCCCAGCCCATGCCAACAAGGCCTGAGCTGCTTGAAGATCCTTTGGTTGAAATTCAGCTAGCGGGAGAGGGCTGTGGATTGAAGAACTTAGAACCCTGATGGCGAACCTGTGGCAGGTGTGCCAGAGGTGGCATGCAGAGCCCTCGCTGAGGGCACACGGCGCACTGTCGCCAGCTTCTCTTCTGGTTTCCAGCGAGGCACATGCACACCGGCCAATTGGTCTTCGCGGGCACTGAAGTGTCAGAAAACTGCCTGAAAACAGCCCCCCCAAAAAGGCCAAAGAAACAGGATGTTTAGGGGATGTTTTTCATGCCGTTTTTCAGGCCATTTTGGGGGGAAACAGGCATGTGTGCGCCAGCCAGCTGGTCTTCAGGCTTCTGCCCTCGCGTTCCGGGTTGGATACTCGGTGCCGAAAATCATCACTATCATTGGCCTAGAACAGTGTTTCTCAATCTTGGCCACTTTAAGATGGGGGGCCTTCGACTCCCAGAATTCCCCAGCCAGGGTATGTGGACTTCGACTCCCAGAATTCCCCAGCCAGGATATGTGGAATTCGACTCCCGGAATTCCCCAGCCAGGGTATGTGGACTTCGACTCCCAGAATTCCCCAGCCAGGATATGTGGAATTCGACTCCCAGAATTCCCCAGCCAGGATATGTGGACTTCGACTCCCAGAATTCCCCAGCCAGGATATGTGGAATTCGACTCCCAGAATTCCCCAGCCAGGATATGTGGACTTCGACTCCCAGAATTCCCCAGCCAGGATATGTGGACTTCGACTCCCAGAATTCCCCAGCCAGGATATGTGGAATTCGACTCCCGGAATTCCCCAGCCAGGGTATGTGGACTTCGACTCCCAGAATTCCCCAGCCAGGGTATGTGGACTTCGACTCCCAGAATTCCCCAGCCAGGATATGTGGAATTCGACTCCTGGAATTCCCCAGCCAGGATATGTGGAATTCGACTCCCAGAATTCCCCAGCCAGGATATGTGGACTTCGACTCCCAGAATTCCCCAGCCAGGATATGTGGACTTTGACTTCCAGAATTCCCCAGCCAGGATATGTGGAATTCGACTCCCGGAATTCCCCAGCCAGGATATGTGGACTTCGACTCCCAGAATTCCCCAGCCAGGATATGTGGACTTCGACTCCCAGAATTCCCCAGCCAGGATATGTGGACTTCGACTCCCAGAATTCCCCAGCCAGGATATGTGGACTTCGACTCCCAGAATTCCCCAGCCAGGATATGTGGACTTCGACTCCCAGAATTCCCCAGCCAGCATAGGGAGTTGAAGCCCATCCATATTAAAGTGGCCAAAAATACAATTTTGTATTTTTACGAAAACAACTCCCAGAATTCCCCTTAGCCGGCACGCTGGGCTTGGAGAGCGGGGAGTGATCTTACTCGTAATTAAATAATAGCCACTGTCTTATAGTTTGGAGCAGGAGGTCTCCGACCTTGTGAGCTTTACGAGTTGTGGACTTCAACTCCCAGAATTCCTCAGCACTCCACGCCGAGGAGAATTCTGGGAGTTGAAGTCCACAAGTCTTAAAAGTTGCCAAGGTGCCAGACCTCTGATTTCAAGCACGAGAAATCGACTTCTGCTTCTTTCCGTTTGTTCATTTGCCTCCTTCTCGTCTCCGCAACCTGCAGAGCAATTCTGCGTCTCCTCCAGAGAGTATCCGAGGTGAAGAACGGGACGAAGAACGCGGGGCGAAGGCCAAGCTGCAGGACAAGGAGGAGGTAGGGCATTGTGTGAGTGTCTCTTTTTCTTTTTGTAAGAATTTTGTGTTGACGGAAGGTGGATGTGTAACTTGAGAAGCCCCAAATAGTTAAGAATAGTGTGGTCAAGCAGTTAGAGCAATGCTTCCTAAACCTGGTTAAATTATCCAAAATTGGGTAAAAATGGTTTTCTTCGAGAAATGAAGCCATTACCCACCATGACAGAGACTTTAAAATTACAGGTAATCCTCAACGTACAACCACAATTATGCCCAAATGTTCTGTCGCTAAGTGAAACAGTTCTTAAGTGAGTCTTGCTCCACTTTACGGCCATTCTTGCCATAGTTGTTAAGCGAATCGCTGCAGTTGTTAAGTTAGTGACAGGGTTGTTAAGTGAACCTGGCTTCTCCATTGACTTTGGAGTGCATCGACCTACGACCACAACTGAGCCCAAAATTTATGCTGTTAAGTGGGGAATTTATTAAGTGAGCTTTGCCCCATTTTACGACCTTTCTTGCCACAGTTGTGAAGTGAATCCCTGCAGTTGATAAGTGAGTCAGCTGGTTGTTAAGTGAACCTAGCTTCCTCGTTGATTTTGCTTGTTAGAAGGTTGCAAAGGGGGGGGGGAAATCACGTGACCCCCTGGGAGGCTGCAACCGTCATAAATACGAGTCAGTTGGCAAGCGTCTGAATTTTGATCATCATGATGGCCATGAGGATGCTGCAACGGTCGTAAGTGTGAAAAACAGTCATAAGTTACTTTTTTTAGCGCCAATGTAACTTAGCGATTGTTGACGATTTAGCGAACGATCTTTAAATGAACTGTTGTAAGTCGAGGACTATCTGCGTTTATAAACCGTCCTCAAAGTTATGACTTCTTCCCACATGATTACATTTCTGGTGCTTGGCATTTGGCTCGCATTTATGACCGATTGCGGTATCCCATGGTCGTGTTTGGCGACTTTTTCCAGAAGAAAATGGCAAAAAAACGCCCACGGCATAGGCTGAATTTGCTTAGCCACCACATAATGACCACGTGACCTGCTGAACGACATCAAAATGCTCATAAAATGGAGTCAGCTCACATAGTGACTCAGTTGACACGACCTTGGCTCGGTTGTGGTCGTAAGTCGAGGATCATCTATAACTCAAAAGATTGCCCTGCATAGCAAATATATATTTTAAAATCTCCTATTAAGAGGAAGTTGAATGAAATTGCTGGAACAATCCCCTTTTGCGACCTTTGGGCCCGCAAAGTCAATTGGGGGGGGGGGAACCCGATTCACTTAACAACCGGCTTGCTAACTTAACAACGGCAGGGATTCACTGAAAGAGCTGTGGCAAGAAAAGTCGTCAAACGAGGCAAAACTCACTTAACAACGGTCTTGCTTAGCCACGGAAACGTTGAACTCCGTTGAGGTCGTAAGGCGAGGACCACCCTGTAGCATGGCAAGTCCTTCCGCCAGGACCATTCATTCAGCGACCGTTACAAGAAGGCGCGGAAGGAGGGAAATGATAACCGGCCCTCCGAGTTGGATAAGACACCCCCAAGATAGTTGACCTGCTCATCTCCAGGAGACGCAGGTTTTCGTGCCGTGAAAGTCGAGAGTAGGGCCACGTTTTACCAGGGGTTTCCTGATGCTAAGAGGGGTTGATTAGCACCTGTCCATCTTTCTGTTTTCATTTGAAACATTCTGTCAGGATGGTGCAAAATTGATGATCTTTCCTCCCTCCTTTCTCCTTCCTTCTTTTCTTCCTTTTCCTTTCTTCCCTACTTCCTTTCTTTCCTCCCTCCCTCCTTCCTTTTTCCTTTTCCCTTCTTCTTCCTTCCTTCCCTCCCTCCATCCTTCGGCTCTTCTTTTTCCTTCCTGTCTTCCCTCCTTCCTCCCTTCCTTTTGCTTCCCTTCCCTTCCTCCCTCTCTCCTTCCTTCCTTCTTTCTTCTCTCTTCTCTTCTTCTTCCTTCCCTCCCTCCTTCCTTCCTTCTCCCTTCTCCTCTTTTTCCTCCCTCTGTCCCTTCCCTTTGCTTCCCTTCCCTCCCTCTCTCATTCCTTCCTTCTTTCTTCTCTCTTCTTCTTCCTTCATTCCTTCCCACCTTCCTTCTTCTCCCTTCTCCTCTTTTTCTTTCCTGTCTTCCTCCCTCCCTCCCTTTTTTTTGCTTCCCTTCCCTCACTTTCTTTCTTCTTTCCTTCTTTCTTTCTTCTCCCTTCTCTTCTTCTTCCTTCCTTCCATCCTTCCTTCTTATCCCTTTTCCTCTTTTTCCTCCCTCCCTCCCTCCCCTTTGCTTCCCTTCCCTCCCCCCTTCCTTCCTTCTTTCTTCTCCCTTCTTCTCCCTTCTCTTATTCTTCCTTCCTTCCCTCCCTCCTTCCTTCTTCTCCCTTCTCCTCTTTTTCCTCCCTCCATCCCTTCCCTTTGCTTCATTTCCCTCCCTCTCTCCTTCCTTCCTTCTTTCTTCTCCCTTCTCTTATTCTTCCTTCCTTCCCTCCCTCCTTCCTTCTTCTCCCTTCTCCTCTTTTTCCTCCCTCCGTCCCTTCCCTTTGCTTCATTTCCCTCCCTCTCTCCTTCCTTCCTTCTTTCTTCTCTCTTCTCTTCTTCTCCCTTCCCTCCCTCCTTCCTTCCTTCTCCCTTCTCCTCTTTTTCCTCCCTCTCTCCCTTCCCTTTGCTTCCCTTCCCTCCCTCTCTCCTTCCTTCCTTCTTTCTTCTCCCTTCCTTCCTTCCCTCCCTCCTTCCTTCTTCTCCCTTCTCTTCTTTTTCTTTCCGGTCTTCCTTCCTTCCTTCTTCGCTTCCCTTCCCTCGATCTCTCTCTCCTTCCTTCTTTTTTCTTTCTTTCTTTCTTTCTTTCTTTCTTTCTTTCTTTCTTTCTTTCTTTCTTTCTTTCTTCTTTCTTCCTTCTTCCTTCTTCTTCCTCCCTTCCCTCCCTCCTTCCTTCTTTCTTTCTTCTCCCTTCTCTTCTTCTTCCTTCCTTCCCCCTTCTTCCCCCTTCTCCTTTTTCTTCTTTCTCCTTCCTTTCCTTCCTTCCTTCCTTCCTTCCTCCCTTCCACTCCTCCCTCCCTCTCACCTTCCTCCCTTCCTACTTACATTCTCTCTCTCTCTCTCTTGCAGGAAAGCGATGGGGAGAAGAGCGATTGCAACCTGATTGTGGACGAGGTACGTGGTGGTTGTGGTGGCGGGGAGGGGTGTTAACGATTCCATTCCATGGGAAGCTTCGGCGGCTGCTGCAGGCGCGAGCAGCTCTCTGGAGGTTTTCGTGCTAAATTATGCAGGAGCTCCAAAGCTGCTGGATTCCGGGCGGTTTCACCCTCCATCGCTTTATTTCTCCACGCAGCTTTGCACTTTTCCCTTTTTAGAAAAAGTCTTAATTACACTCGGGACTCATTCCGGGGGTCAGGCCAGCCGCTTCCTCCTGACTTCTGGCAAGATGAAAGCCGCAGCTCTTTGACCTGGGTGGCCTATGGCTCCCTCGGTGCATTTTTATCCCTGCAGGAATGTGGAAGCGTTCGCATTCTCCCCACCTCCGTAGAAAACGCGATTGAGTATTTGCATCTGGGTTTGCCTCCCTTCGTGCCAGTCGCTGCCCCACGAATACCCATTTTGTGCAGCGCCTGGAATCTACCCACCCTGGGATCAAAGCCACAGACATCTCACCTAAACCCTGAGACAGATTGAAACACGTTGCAAAATAAACATTACAAGTTTGGCTTGGAAATTCTCACTGCAAATGGGGGGGAGGGGGGAGGAGACAAAAACAGCACCTCAACATTCTGCTTTGTTTTCTTATCCTCCCCCCTCCACTCTCACTCTCTTCCTTTGAGAGAGACAGAGAGAGAGAGAGAGAGAGAGAGGGACAAAGACAGAGAGAGAGAGAGAGAGAGAGACAGACAGACAGACAGACACACACAGAGAGACAGAGAGACACAGAGAGAGAGACAAAGGCAGAGAGAGAGACACAGAGACAGAGAAACAGAGACAAAGAGAGAGACACAGAGACAGAGACAGAGACACACACACAGACACAGAGAGAGAGAGAGAGAGAGACAGACAGAGTGACAGACAGACAGAGCGACAGACACACACAGAGACAGAGAGAGAGAGAGAGACAGAGAGAGACAAAGACAGAGAGACAGACACACAGAGAGAGACAGAGACAGAGACACACACAGAGAGAGACACATAGAGAGAGACAGACAGACAGAGAGAGACAGACAGATAGAGAGAGACAGAGAGAGACAAAGACAGAGAGACAGACACACAGAGACAGACAGAGAGAGACAAAGACAGAGAGACACACAGAGAGAGACAGAGACAGAGACACAGAGAGAGAGAGAGACAGACAGACAGACAGAGAGAGACAAAGACAGAGAGAGGGACACACACACACACACAGAGACAGAGAGAGACGCACACACAGAGCGAGACAGACAGAGAGAGACAAAGACAGAGACAGACACAGAGAGAGAGACAGACAGAGAGAGACAAAGATAGAGAGACAGACACAGAGAGAGAGACAGACAGAGAGAGACAAAGACAGAGAGAGGGACACACACACACACACAGACAGAGAGAGACGCACACACAGAGCGAGACAGACAGAGAGAGACAAAGACAGAGACAGACACAGAGAGAGAGACAGACAGAGAGAGACAAAGATAGAGAGACAGACACAGAGAGAGAGACAGACAGAGAGAGACAAAGACAGAGAGAGGGACACACACACACACACAGACAGAGAGAGACGCACACACAGAGCGAGACAGACAGAGAGAGACAAAGACAGAGACAGACACAGAGAGAGAGACAGACAGAGAGAGACAAAGATAGAGAGACAGACACAGAGAGAGAGACAGACAGAGAGAGACAAAGATAGAGAGACAGACACACACACACACAGAGACAGAGACACAGAGAGACACATACACACAGAGAGACAGAAACAGAGAGAGAGAGAGAGAGAGAGAGAAATCCATTCCTTCTCCCACACCATTTCAAGGGTCTTTATCATTGCAATTTATTTTACTACCAGTTTGCTTGTGCACTTGCTTGCTTGCGTGACGCTTCTGTGCATGCACAGAAGCGTTTGCGCATGCACAGAAGCATCTGGGCACCACTACTGGTTCACCCGATCCGGGACAAACCGGTAGCAACCCACCTCTGGTGTTCATCCCAAATTGTTTAGTTAAAAAAGTCTGCAGAGGTTCCTTTGGTGACCATTCGAAGTTGCAACAGCAGTGGATAAAGTGACTTGCGACCGGTCCTTGCACTTACAATGGTGGCGGCATCCACGGAGTCACATGATCAAAATTTGGGTGCTTGGTAACGGGCATGTATTTATGACAGTTGCACTAGTTACAGCATCCCAGGGTCCCTCTTTGCGACATTCCCAGCCAGCTTCCAACAAGCAAAGTGAAGGGGGGGAGGGGAGGAAGCCGGATTCACTTTATGACCGCGTGGTTCTCTTATCTGCTGCAGTGGTTCGCTTAACAACTCTGGCAAAAAGATGATAGGATCGGGCATGACTCCCTTAACCCATGCCTTACTTAGCAAGGCAAATTCCAGTCCCCAATTGTCGTGAGTTGAGGACTACCGGTAGTGCAATCTACAATTAACGATTGTTGATTGTTAACTAATTAATTATCTTAATTCATTAAGACATTAATTCCACTGGTTAATGGAGAACAATTAACCAGTGGAACAGCTTGCCTTTCAGAAGTTGTGGCTGCTTCATCACTGGAGGTTTTTAAGAAGAGTCTAGCTGTTTGTCTCAAATGATATGGGGTCTCTTGTTTGAGCAGGGGGCTGGACTAGAAGACCTCCAAGGTCCCTTTAAGCTCTGATTGATTGATTGGTTGGTTGATTGAATATTATTACACTGAGCAAGCAAGCAATACCACACTAGATGACCTCTGAAGCTCCTTCCCATCCATGATTCGGTTTGCATTGGGGTTAACCTCTTTTCTGGAAATGCACAATTCACGAACCAGCCCCCCAAAAAACAGATTTAACAGATCCAGCCAGGCCACCAAAAAGCCAGAACTGCATCGGAGTTAATGCCAACCAATGGACAGTGCATCCAGCTCTTTAATCTAACCCAGGGGTGTCCAAACTTGGGAACTTTAAGACTTGTGGACTTCAACTCCCAGTCCACAAGTCTTAAAGTTCCCAAGTTTGGACACCCCTGATCTAACCTTTTAAAATGCACCTGCGGGAACATAACTAGTGGATAACCATTGGTGACCACAACCCTTTTGTTGTGGCTGCCAGTGGCCAGCGAAGCTGATGGCAGACTCAGACAGTGAGGAGGTTGGGGAGGAACATGGGCCAGTCCTGGAGTCTGGGGAAGGCTCGGACGAGGGCTCTGTGTCGGAGGCAGAGAGGGGCCAGGGGCGTCTGACAGTTATCAGCTGCCTTCAGAGTCGGACAGCAGTGAGGCAGAGGAACAGCTGGAGCCTGTTCCCAATGTGCGCATCCGCAGAGCTGCCAGGAGAAGGGAACAGCTAAGGAACAAGGGCTGACTCGGGAGTAAAGTCACAGGTGGACGGTGAATGGCCCCTCCCATAGGGAATAAATGGGAGCGAAAGGGGAGTGGAGTTTGCAGGAGGCAATTAGTTCAATTCCTTAGGGTGAAGATCTGTTCCTGACTTTTTGCCAAGTATTGTCTGCTACCGAGTGGCGTTTGGAAGATATCAACCTGGCCGCTCTCCAAGCCTGATGAAGCTCTGTAGTTGTGAAATCTCTTGAAAGACTCCTGGCTGGGACTTTGCTGGAGAGGAATTCCCTTTAACCTAAATAAAAGGGGTTTTTATCAGGACGAGGAGTCGGCTTCATGCTTTTGGGAAGCCTAGGTCAGGACCCTTTTTTCTTCTGAAAAGGTGGTGCATTGGATGTCTTTGGAATTTCTGCAAGAAAAAAAAAAGAGAGGGGAAAATATAACCCTTGGTTTTGCATTCTGCAGAAGTGTATCGAAAACCGTTTCCTCCATTGCTCCCAAGAGAATCCGGAACGATTAAAACCAAGAAAAGAAGCCATAATATAGGCATTCAAGGAGCAATCTGGGGTTGGATGGGAAAAGAGAGGCGTGCGAGCGGGCTGACCGCCCCAAATGTGTTGTTGGAGGTTTTCTTAAGTGCCGGGTTGGAAAATAAAATGTGCTGTTTGCGGATGGATGCCTGTGGAATCCCCGGATGGGTTTAATTCCCTGGAAAACGGGGAAAACGGGCTGGAAGGAATGCACATTACAGATGTACAGATTTAGAGAGTTGGAAGGGACCTTGTAGGTCATCTAGTCCAACCCCCCGTCCAAGCAGGAGACCGTACACCATTCTGACAGATGGCAGTCCAGTCTCTTCTTAAAAACCTCCAATGATGAAGCTCCCACAACTTCTGAAGGCAACTTCTGTTCCACAGGTCGATTGTTCTCACTGTCAGAAAAATCATCTTTATTTCCGGGTTGAATCTCTCCTTGATCAGTTTCCATCCATTATTCCTTGTCTGTGCTTTGGAAAATAGCTTGACCCCCTCCTCTCTGTGGCAGCCCCTCAAATATTGGAAGACTGCTGTTAGATATTAACATATATCGCGGCAAGTCTCCTCTCTGGTCTGCCGGTACGGCGGGAAACAGGTATCGCTCTGATTGGTCGAGAGGCGTACCCGATCCCTATAAAAGGGGAAACCTCAGACCACAGAGCAAGCTGGATCACTACCACTACTAATAAAGAGCTGTTAAGTCACTACGTGTCCAGAGTCTGTTCTCTCGTTGCCCGACTCTAACATTGGCGACAAAGGTGGGATCGAGAGACAGATAGGACGAAGAGGCTACCTCCAGAATCCAAGGATTCAATCCAGCCTAGGGATTCGGCAGAAATTCTGGCAGCCATCTCAGCGCGGCAAATTCAAACGCAGACAAAATGGCGATGCACACTCCTCCAGCTCCATTCGACCCAATCGCTGATCATTGGGAATCCTACATGCTCAGGTTCGAGTGTTTTCTCGAAGCAAACGAGTACACAGGAATACCGGACTCTCGAAAGAAAAATATATTCCTGAGCTACTGCGGCCGAGAAGTTTTCGAGACGGCCAGGGATCTCTCAGAACCAACCCCCATTCAGGCGGTAACATGGATGGCGCTGCAACAGACGCTGCAAACTCATTACGCGCCAAAACCTTCCCGCCACGTTTGCCGCCAAGGATTCAACACGAGGAACCAGAAGGCAGGAGAATCTATCAACCAGTATGTTGCAGCTCTACGGAAAGCAGCCACACATTGTGGATTCAGGGACCTGGACGAGCAAATCCTGGATCGACTCATATGCGGGTTGAGAGACATTTCCCTACAGAAACGGTTGTTGGCCAAACCCAACTTAAGCCTGCAGATTGCACTCGATGAGGCAAGAGCTTCAGAATCAGCGGAAAGATCATCGGAAACCATACAACGCGGGTTCAACACAAGCCAGCCAGCACCCAGGCACACCAGAGTCCACTACGAGGACACAAATCCAGACTTCGAGGATCCTGAGTTCGAGGAAAGTCACCTGATGCGAAGCAGTCACATGAGGCCTGGGGGGAGATCCGGATTCCGTTTGCCACCCTGCGCAAGCTGCGGAGGAAACCACCCCCGGTCTACCTGTCGGTTCAGGAACGTTGTTTGTTCGCACTGCGACAAACTTGGGCACATCGCACGAGTGTGCCGGAGCGAAGTCCCTGCCTCCTCACGGCAACCGCCGATGTACCGCCAACAGAAGTCCAACCTAGGGACTTGGCGAAATCAGAAAGGGCGCCCAGAGAGAAACACACGAGAGTTTACCCAGAGAGACAATTCCCAAAGAGCTGAAAGGGCGTATTCCCAGAGAGATTACACACAAAGGGCTGAGAGAGCGTTCTACCAAGACGCTCAACGAGAGTATTGCCAGGATACCGATGCAGAGATAGAGTTGACCCAGAGAGAGGAATTGCGAACCTATCTCACCACAATAAGTCAGGTCCGCACAAAGCGACCTAAAAAGCTGAAAGTCACAGTCCTCTTGGAGGGCTCTCCTTGCGAGCTGGAAGTTGACACAGGATCGTCCCTGACGATCATTTCATGGGCCTCCATGAAAAAGGCTATCCCTAGCCTCAAAAAGAGCCAACTACGTGCACCAGACATCCTGCTACGAGACTACCAGGGGAACCGAGTCCCCATCGTGGGCCAAGGCACGTTCCAAATTCGTTTCAAGGACATCGTAGCCCAGCTGCCCATGACCATCGCCAGCGCGCCGTTACAGAACCTTCTAGGACTAGATTGGTTTGAAGCCCTGGGGTTAGAAGTCACCGGGATCAACGCCGTGGAGAACAGCAGCGCTGAACAGATTTTTAAGGAGTTCGAGGATGTGTTCAGCCCCGGTCTTGGTAAGTATGTGGGTAAACCTATCTCATTCAATTTAGACCCAAAAGTGGCGCCAATCCGACTTAAACCGAGACGAGTGCCTTTTGCACTCCGCCCAAAAATTGATAAAGAGATCGATAAATTAGTAGAGCAAGGAATCCTTGAGCCGGTGGATCACGCGCAATGGGAAACTCCCATTGTGACCCCAGTTAAACCAGACGGGTCAGTCCGCATCTGCGCGGACTATAAATGCACAATTAATGTCGCGCTACAACAAAGCGCATATCCTGTGCCAGTAGTTCAACACTTATTGCACTCGTTGGGGCCAGGAAAGATATTTGCTAAACTAGACATGGCACAAGCTTACCAGCAATTGCCCGTGGATAGCGCCACAGCGGAGGCCCAAACTATAGTGACGCACAGGGGAACATTCAAATGCAACCGGCTACAATTCGGTGTGAGTATTGCCCCAGGTCTGTTCCAGAGCGTCATGGAACGGCTTTTGCAAGGGATACCGGGAGTCGTCCCCTATTTTGATGACATCTTGGTGTCCGCTGCAAACGAGGAGCAACTATTAAAAAGAGTCAGAACTGTTTTGGCCAGGATCAGAGAGAAGGGTCTCCGCCTCAAAAAAGAGAAATGCCAAATTAACGTGCCTAGTGTAGAATTCCTGGGATATAGAATCAATGGTCAGGGAATACACCCCACTTCAAAGAAAATTAAGGCGATCCAGGATGCCCCCACACCACGTAATCAGACCGAATTGCAGGCCTTCCTCGGACTACTTAACTTCTACAGCATTTTTCTGAGACAGAAGGCGACCGTTGCTGAGCCATTACATCGACTACTCCAAAAGAACGCAACATGGAGATGGGGACGATCCGAAGCAGCAGCTTTTGCCGCAGTAAAGCACCTGCTCACCACAGACTCGCTGCTAGTGCAATACAGCCAGACGCTACCACTAGTCTTGACCTGCGATGCATCCCCATTCGGCTTCGGCGCAGTCCTCAGCCACAGGATGCCCAACGGGAACGAAGCACCCATCGCTTTCTACTCCAGGACTCTTTCATCGGCCGAGAGGAATTACAGCCAGATGGACAGGGAAGCGTTAGCTGCTGTGGCTGGAGTTAAACGTTTCCACGAATACCTCTACGGCCGCAATTTCAAACTAATTACAGATCATAAACCGCTGTTGGGACTTTTGGCGGGAAACCGCCCCACACCAGTCTCCCTTTCTCCTCGCATGACCAGGTGGACTGTTTTCCTGGCTGCGTACTCATACAAGCTGATACATCGACCGGGCTCCACTCTAGGACATGCAGACGCACTCAGCCGTTACCCACTCCCGGATCTTTTGCCAGACCCCACTCCCGAGGTACCGGTTCTGTTAATTGACTGTTTGGACTCAGGACCGGTTTCTTCCTGCGACGTTGCTAGATTTTCTTCTAGGGACAATGTAATAAAGCAAGTTCAAACCTGGGTTTGGAGGGGGTGGCCGAAGGGAAACGTGGGCCCGGAGTTCAAACTGTTTTGGGCAAAATGGGATGAACTTTCAGTGTTACAAGGTTGTTTATTGTGGGGGGATCGAGTTGTTATTCCTTACGCGTTACGAAGAAATGTGTTAGAAGCGTTACATGTTGGGCATCCGGGGATCGTTAGGATGAAGGCGTTAGCAAGGAGTTACATTTGGTGGCCAAACATGGACAAAGAGATAGAGGAATGGGTGGCCACTTGTGATCCGTGCCAAGAATCTAGACCAGCACCCCCTGAAGCACCCGCCACAGAATGGGAGAAGCCTAAAGCACCCTGGTCACGAATACACATCGATTTCGCAGGGCCAGTCCAAGGTCAGACCTTTCTTATAGTTGTGGATGCATACTCCAAATGGCTAGAAGTAGTCCTAATGACTTCAACCACGGCAGAGGCAGTCATTAAGGTACTACGGCGATTTTTCGCCACTCATGGCCTGCCCGACCTCCTGGTCTCCGATAACGGGCCCCAGTTCACGGCCATGCAATTTGAAACGTACTTAGCTGGTCAGGGAATTCGGCATGCCTTCGTCGCGCCATTCCATCCGGCATCGAATGGACAGGCGGAGAGAATGGTGCGATCCGCAAAAGAGGCCCTCGCTAGGATGGGTCCAGGTGATTGGCAAACACGCATTGATCATTACCTCTTAATTCAGCATATTACCCCCAGCGCAACGACGGGTAGGAGCCCCGCTGAACTACTCATGGGCCGCCGTCTACGGTCTCACCTGGACCGTCTTCACCCAAATTACTCTGCCACATCGCCCCCAGACTCTACAAGCAAAATTCGGAATTTTAGCATAGGGGATTCAGTATACGCCCACAACTATGCAGGGGGAACATTGTGGATGCCGGCAAAGGTAATAGGCATCACGGGTCCACGTTCATATTTGCTGGAACTTGAAGATGGACGGAATTGGAAAAGGCACATAGATCAACTACGGGGTCGCCTGGCACACTCAAACCTACGAGATGAGAACGAATACTATATGCCAGCACAAAGTCAGCCATCCGAGAGCCCTAACACGGAGGAACGCGACAACATTGAGCCCAGGATAGAACCAGCGGTCGAACGGGAACCAGAACTGCGCCCAAACGATGAAAGCCTGCAGATCCCCGAACGCGTAACGGAAGGAACAAGCGAAACCTATCCTGCAACCACTCCCGTTCAACCCGAACTACGGCGTTCCACCCGGGTGAGACAAACACCCACTTATTTGAAAGACTATGTGACTAACCGGAATGCTCCATCTAAGAGGGGAGGGGTGTTAGATATTAACATATATCGCGGCAAGTCTCCTCTCTGGTCCGCCGGTACGGCGGGAAACAGGTATCGCTCTGATTGGTCGAGAGGCGTACCCGATCCCTATAAAAGGGGAAACCTCAGACCACAGAGCAAGCTGGATCACTACTGCTACTAATAAAGAGCTGTTAAGTCACTACGTGTCCGGAGTCTGTTCTCTCGTTGCCCGACTCTAACAACTGCTATCCTGTCTCCCCGGGTCCTTCTCTTCATTAGACTAGCCATGTCTACCGTTCATCGCTTGTTTTAACCTCCAGTCCCCTAATCATCCTGGTTGCTCTTCTCTGCACTCTTTCTAGAGTCTCAACATCTTTTTCATAGTGTGGTGACCAAAACTGGATGAAATCCCCACACCTTCTGGTGGCAAGCTGTTCCACTGCTTAATTGTCTTACTGTTTCTCCTTAATTCCAGCTTGCTTCTCTCCTTGATTAACTTCCCTCCATGGTTTCTTGCAGTCAGATTAACAGAGTGGGAGGGGACCTTGTCGGTCATCTAGTCCAACCCCCCCACCCAAGCAGGAGACCATGTACCATTTCTGACAGATGGCAGTCCAGTCTCTTCTTGAAAGCCTCCAGTGATGAAGCTCCCACAACTTCAGAAGGCAACTTCTGTTCCATGGGTCGATTGTTCTCACTGTCAGAAAATTCCTCCTTATTTCTAGGTTGAATCTCTCCTTGGTCAGTTTCCATCCATTGTTCCTTGCCTGGCCTTCAGGGGAAATAGCTTGACCCCCCTTTTCCCCTTTTCCTTTCTCCTTCTTTCCTTCTTTCTTTCCTTCCTTCCTCTCCGTTTCTCTTTCCTTTCCCCTTTTCTTCCCTTCCTTTCTTCCCCTTTCCTTTCCCCTTTCCCCTTCTTCCTTCCCCTTTTCTTTTCCCCTTTCCTTCCTTCTTTCTTTCTATTTCTTTCTTTTCTCCCTCCCTCCCTCCCTTTCATGTTCCCTTTCCTTTCCCTGCCCCTTTCCCCTATTCTTCCCCTTCCTTCCTTCCTTCTTTTCTTCCCCCTCCCTCCCTTTATTTCTGTCTCTTTCTCCTCTCCTTCTCCCTCCCCACTCCATTCCTCCACCTCCCACTTTCCTGTTTCCTCGCTCTTCCTTCCTTCCTCCCTGTCTCTCATCTTCCTCCTTCCTCCTTCTTTCTTTCTGTGTCTCTCTCTTTTTCTCTCTCTCTCTTTCTCCTCTCCCTCCCTTCCTCTGCCTCCTACTTTCCTGTTTCTTCAGTCCCTTCCTCCCTGCCACCCATCTTCCTTCCTTCCCTCTCTCTTGCTTTCTTCTCTCCTTCCATTTCTTCCTTTCTTTCTCTCTCCTACTTTCCTGTTTCCTTCCTTCTTTCATTCCTTCCTTCCTTCCCTCCATCCATCCCTCCCTCTTTCTTTTTCTCTCTTGCTTTCTTCTCTCCCTCCCTCCATTCCTTTCTTTCTCTGTCTCCTACTTTCCTGTTTCCTTCCGTCTTTCATTCTTTCCTTCCCTCCATCCCTCCCTCTTTCTTTCTGTCTCTCTCTCGCTTTCTTCTCTCCCTCCATTTCTTCCTTTCTTTCTCTGCCTTCTACTTTCCTTCCTTCCCTCCCTCTCTCTTTCTTTCTCTTTCTCTCTCTCCCTTTCTTCTCTCTCTCCCTTTCTTCCTTTCTTTCTCTGCCTCCTACTTTCCTGTTTTCCTTCCTTCCCTCCCTCTCTCTTTCTTTCTCTTTCTCTCTCTCCCTTTCTTCTCTCTCTCCCTTTCTTCCTTTCTTTCTCTGCCTCCTACTTTCCTTCCTTCCTTCCCTCCCTCCCTCCCTCCCTTTCAAATTGAATGAGAAACAACAGGCAGAAAATGCAAATAACTCTTCCTGCAGGGCACCTTTAAAAAAAAAAAAATCACCACTTCGCCCTCTCTCGGGCTACCCTTGTTTGGGCGCAGCTCAGAGGCTCCTTCTGCCCTGCCTGTTTTATAAAATTGTTCTACTTCATGTGGTTTCCCCCTCCCAGCAGTTCAAAGCATTCTTGGCTTTTATTTTCCTTGGCACCCACAGAGGCTGCACATGGTTGAATTCCCTTCTCTCTGTTTACACTGACGGAGAGGAAGAAAGACAAAGCAGAAAATGTGCACAGGCCTTTCCCACATTCCCCAGAAGTGAAGTCAGCCTTCCATTGTTTGGTAGATCTCCAGATGTTCGGATTCATCTTCCAGAAGTTCCAGAAGATCCCAAGGAATTCTGGAGATTAAGATCCAACAGCTAAGGGAGGGTACCAGTCGGGAAGAGGCTGAATTTGATTATGCATATCCCTAGATAGGTGAGATGAGACCCACCCCCTCTTAGTCACAGATAGCAAAATAACAGAGTTGGAAGGGGCCTTGGAGGTCTTCTAGTCCAACCCCCTGCTCAGGCAGGAGACCCTATATCATTTCAGACAAATAGCTGTCCTACCTCTTCTTTAAAACTTCCAGTGTTGGAGCATTCACAACTTCTGGAGGTAAGTTGTCCCACTGATTAATTGTTCTCACTGTCAGGAAATTCCTCCTTAGTTCTAGGTTGCTTCTCTCCTTCATTAGTTTCCATCCATTTCTTCGTGTCCTGCCTTCGGAGGCTTTGGAGAATAGTTTGACTCCCTCTTCTTTGTGGCAACCCCTGAGATATTGGAAGACTGCTATCATGTCTCCCCTAGTCCTTCTTTTCATTAAACTAGACATACCCAGTTCCTGCAACCGTTCTTCATATGTTTTAGCCTCCAGTCCCCACCTAAAATTGCAGCCTCACTCAATATTGTATGCAACTTTGGTTCAACAGAGAATTCCTTGAAGCACAAGAAGAAACGGGTTAAATTCGGTCCTTCTTATTATTTGGGGGGATGGATATTTTGCATTTCCCATTGGTGGCTGGGGAATTCTGGGAATTGAAGTCCACGCATCTTAAAAGCTGCCGAAGTGGACCCAGATGGTTTTAGTGCTTCTTACTATTAGACTAAGAGCCACTTTAGCATAGGGGTGAAGGCACCAGTCTGGAAACTGGGAGTCTGTGAGTTCTAGTTTTGCCCTGGGCATGAAGGCAGCTGGGTGACTATCAGCCAGCTATCTTAGCCCCAGGAAAGAGGAAATGGCAAGCGACTTCTGAAAAAACTTTGCCAGGGAAACTGAGGCAGTATCTGAGAATAGGATACAATTTTAAAAAAACAACAACTCTAAATAAGTACCCTCAACTTACGACCATAATTGACCCTAAAATTTCCATTGCTAAAGTAGACAATTATTGATTATTGCTCCGTTTTATGGCCTTCCTTGCCACAGTTGTTAAGTGAATCATTGCAGTTGTTAAAATAGCAACACGTTTGTTAAGTGAATCTGACTTCCCCATTGATTTTGCTGGTCAGAAGGTCGCAAAAGGGAATGGCGGGAGACGGCAATAAAGATGAGTCTGTTGCTAAGCGTCTGTATTTTGATCAGGTGACCCTGGGGATGCTGGGGATGCTGGGTCGTAAGTGTGAAAAAAGGTCCTCGGTCACTTTTTCCGGGACCGTTGTAACTTGGAACGGTCACCGAAGAAATGGTTGTAAATTGAGGACTACCTGTGTGAGATTAGGTGTCCTCTAAAGCAGGGGTCTCCAGTCTTGGCAACTTTAAACCTGGTGGACTTCAACTCCCAGAACTCCCCAGACAGCAAAGCTTTTGCTGGCTGGGGAATTCTGGGAGTTGAAGTCCTCCAGGCTTAAAGCTGGCTGGGGAATTCTGGGAGTTGAAATCCTCCAGGCTTAAAGCTGGCTGGGGAATTCTGGGAGTTGAAGTCCTCCAGGCTTAAAGCTGGCTGGGGAATTCTGGGAGTTGAAATCCTCCAGGCTTAAAGCTGGCTGGGGAATTCTGGGAGTTGAAGTCCTCTAGGCTTAAAGCTGGCTGGGGAATTCTGGGAGTTGAAGTCTTGCAGGCTTAAAGCTGGCTGGGGAATTCTGGGAGTTGAAGTCCTATGGGCTTAAAGCTGGCTGGGGAATTCTGGGAGTTGAAGTCCTGCAGGCTTAAAGCTGGCTGGGGAATTCTGGGAGTGGAAGTCCTACAGGCTTAAAGCTGGCTGGGGAATTCTGGGGGTTGAAGTCCTCCAGGCTTAAAGCTGGCTGGGGAATTCTGGGAGTTAAAGTCCACCGGACTTAAAGCTGAGGGGAATTCTGGGAGTCGAAGTCCTACAGGCTTAAAGCTGACGGGAATTCTGGGAGTTGAAGTCCTACAGGCTTAAAGTTGGCTGGGGAATTCTGGAAGTTGAAGTCCACCAGGCTTAAAGTGGGCTGGGGAATTCTGGGAGTTGAAGTCCACCAGGCTTAAAGCTGACGGGAATTCTGGGAGTTGAAGTCCTGTGGGCTTAAAGCTGACTGGGGAATTCTGGGAGTTGAAGTCCTGCAGGCTTGAAGCTGACGGGAATTCTGGGAGTTGAAGTCCTGTGGGCTTAAAGCTGACTGGGGAATTCTGGGAGTTGAAGTCCACCAGGCTTAAAGCTGACGGGAATTCTGGGAGTTGAAGTCCTGTGGGCTTAAAGCTGACTGGGGAATTCTGGGAGTTAAAGTCCTCAAGGCTTAAAGCTGCTGGGGAATTCTGGGAGTTGAAGTCCTCCAGGCTTAAAGCTGGCTGGGGAATTCTGGGAGTTGAAGTCCTCCAGGCTTAAAGTTGCCAAGACTCTTTGTCAGTCTGTCATTCTTCAATGGCTCTATCCAATCTTTTTTGTTTTTAAATTTCTACCTTTATTTTTGCCGTGGTTCCTTATTGTGGTGAATATCTCGACAAAACTGAAGGCATGAAACTTATTTTTGTCTCCCCTTCCAGGACCTTCCTTCGGAGCACGGGAGCCCACTGTGTACCTCTGCTGCCCAGCTCCTGCCCATCCAAAGGGGCTTTACCAACAGTCCAGCCTCGCTGGCATCCAGCCGCAGCCCCACACCTCTCAAAGGCAAAGACCTGAATTTGGTAAGTGGAAGGGTGGTTATAACTCATGGAGAGGGTCAACATGACTCCCCTCCTCTTTGAATGGGTGGCTGATTTACCTTTTAACAATAGCGCTTAGACTTTATATAGTGCCCCATAGCGCTTTACAGCCCTTTCTAAGCGGTTTACAGAGTCAGCCTGTTGCTTTCCTAACAATCTGGGTCCTCATTTTATCGACCTCGGAAGGATGGAAGGCTGAGTCAACCTTGAGCCGGTCAGGATCGAACGCTTGGCTGTGAACAGAGATACCCTGTAGCACTGCATTCTAACCACTAAGGAGAGGGAGGGAGGGAGGGAGGGAGGGAGAGAAGAGAGAAGATAGACAGATTAAATGAAAGAAAGACAGATAGACCGACATATGATGCGGTAGGTGGGTAGATGATATGGATGGTCGGTCAGGCGATGGATGGATGGACAGACGGACGGACGGACAGACAGACTGACCGATGATATGGTAGGTAGGTAGGTAGATGAAATGGTTGGTTGGTCAGGCGATGGATGGACAGATGGATGATGGATGGAGGGATGAATGGAGGGATGGAGGGATAGATGGATTGATAGATAAATAGACAGACAGATAGATAAACAGATAGACAGACCGACAGAGCGACAGATGATACAGTAGGCAGGTAGGCAGGCAGGCAGATAGACAGATGATAGCAACAACACTTAGAGTGCTTTACAGCCCTCTCTAAGCGGTATACAGAGTCAGGCAATTGCCCCCAACCATCTCTAGGTCCTCATTTTACCCACCTCGGAAGGATGGAAGGCTGAGTCAGCCTTGAGCCCCTCTCGATAAAACTCTTGGTTGTGAACAGAGATAGCCTGCAGCACTGCATTCTAACCATTAAGGAGAGAGAGAGAGAAAGAGAGAGAGGGAAGGAGGGAGGGGGAGAGAGAGGTAGAAGCAGGAGGGGGGAGGGAGACGGAGATTGTAGATAGACAGAAGATAAATAGATGTTAGATAGACAGGTAGATGATAGATAGATAGATGATAGATAAATAGATAGATAGATAGATAGATAGATAGATAGATAGATAGATAGACAGACAGACAGACAGACAGACAGACAGACACAGACAGATGATAGATAGGTAGATGATAGATAGATAGATAGATAGATAGATAGATAGATAGATAGATAGATAGACAGACAGACAGACAGACAGACAGACAGACAGACAGACACAGACAGATGATAGATAGGTAGATGATAGATAGATAGATAGATAGATAGATAGATAGATAGATAGATAGATATAGATAGACAGACAGACAGACAGACAGACAGATAGATAGATGATAGATAGATGATAGATAGATAGACAGACAGATGATAGATAGATAGATAGATAGATAGATAGACAGACAGACAGACAGACAGATGATAGATAGGTAGATGATAGATAGATAGATAGATAGATAGATAGATAGATAGATAGATGATAGATAGAAAGATAGATAGATAGATAGATAGATGATAGACAGACAGACAGACAGACAGACAGACAGACAGATAGCAATAGCATATCGCTTCCCAGTCCTTTCCAACCCTCTCTAAGTGGTTTACAGAGTCAGCCTCTTGCCCCCATCAATCTGTCTCCTCATTTTATTGACTTCGGAAGGATGGAAGACTGAGTCAACCTTAAGCCAGTCAGGATTGAACTGCTGGCATTGGGCAGAGTTAGCCTGCAATATAGCATTATAATCACTGCACCACCACGGCTCCTATTCCCCCCTTCCCTACTTCTGCTATGCAAGTAGTCCTCGAGTTTCGACTACAATTGAGCCCCAAATTTTTGTTGCTAAGCAAAACTCATTTGTGAAGTGCGTTTTGCCCCATTTTACGACCTTTCTTTCCACAGGTGTTAAGTGACTCACCGCAGTTGTTAAGGGAGTCACACGGTCGTTCAGTGAATCTGGCTTCCCCCTTGACTTTGCTGTTCACAAGTTCCCAAAAGGAGATCACAGGACCCCGGGGCAACCGTCATAAACACGAACCCGTTGCCAAGCTCCTGAATTTTGATCACGTGATGCTGCAAGGGTTGTTAGTGTGGGAAAAAGAGTCATCAGTCATTTTATTCAGTGCCATTGTAACTTCGGATAGAGACTAAGCCAGGGGTGTCCAAACTTGGGAACTTTGAGACTTGTGGACTTCAACTCCCAGAATTCCCCAGCCAGCATGGCTGGGGAATTCTGGGAGTTGAAGTCCACAAGTCTCAAAGTTCCCAAGTTTGGACACCCCTGCACTAAGCGAACTGTTGTTAAGTCAAGGGCTACCCATATATCAAGCACATACGGGTTTGAAATGCTGGCCCACGCCCCCAAATATGCCATTTTAGGAAAGTAAATTTAAAAATCCTTCTCAAACCTAATTGACTGACTGATAGATTTGGCCCCGGGGGGAGCGGGGGGGGGTCTTACTCACAGTCGTGGGATTCAAATAATTTTAACAACCGGTTCTCTGCCTTAATGACTGGCTGGGTGGGCGTGACCATGGTGGGCGTGGCCAGGAGTGTGATAGGCAGCACTTGGCTTCCTGAATCCCCCCGGGAGCAAAAATGGACTGTGGGAGGGGGGCTCCTCCCCTCCGTGCCCCATTTTGGGCCTAGTAGGCCTCCCTGCACCCTCCTGAGAGCAAAAATAGGGCGTGGGGGGGACTCCTGGATGGGGCGGGGCCAGCCAACAATTGAACAACCGGTTTGCTCGTACTGGCCCGAACCGGCTGAATCCCACCAAAACGCAAAATGTAAGTAGTCCATGAAAATGTAAGAAAGTCCAATTGTCTCTTGAAAAAAGCTCCTTTGGGACAACCACGTCCTGGATGACTGAGAATCTCTGCAGACTTTTAGCTATACAATTTGGGATGAACCCCCTTGGAAGGGTGTGGGAGTAGGAATGGATTTCCGGAGGATAAATTGCAGACTGCAGGAACCATTTGCACCACTCAGGTGACCCCAAGGACACAGATAATCCTTCAAGGACCCCCCCCCCCCAAAAGGATGCAAATGACCAGCTGCCTGCAAGGAGTATAAATCCTCCCGTTCCCCTCCATCCAGGCAAAGCTGAAGAAGCTTCTTGGAGGAGAAGTGAAATGTCTTCAAAAGGAAAGTCCAGTTGCCTCTTGAAAAAAAAGCACCTTTGGGACTACCATCACCTGAGTGACTGAGAATCTCTACAGACTTTTAGTCCTTGACTCAGAACTATTCGTTTAGTGACCTTCATAAAATTAGAATGGTGCTGAAAAAAAGTGACTTATAGAACTCATTTTCACACGATCACATGATCAAATACTTGACAACTGGAATGTATTCATGACGGTTGAACTGTTCTCCCGGGTCATGTGATCACCCGTTGTATCTTTCCTAGCTGGCTGCCGACAAGCAAAGTCAATGGCAGAAGCCAGATTCACTTAAGGACCGCGCAGTTCACTTAACGACTGCAGGGAATCGCTTAAGAACTGTGGCAAAAAAAAAGGCCGGAAAATGGTTGGAAGCTCACTTAATAATTGCTTAAGCAACGGAACACTTGGGCCCCATTGCGGTCGCAAGTCGAGGACTGTCGACCATCGCAAGGCATAAAGATCTTAAAAGCAAACCATGCGTTGGAGAATTACGTCCAGACCGGTTTCCAACTTACGTCCACACAACTCCCTGGATGAATAAACCAGATAGGATTGAGGCATTGTCAGCCGTATCAAAAATCCAAACCCACAAACTGGAAAAAAAATAAAATGTGAATAAGGGGCAGCTGGCAAGGTGGAAAGACACAGACAGACAGAGAGACAGAGAACATCTGGGCTGGGAAAATGCTTTTGCAATTCTGTGGCTCTGGTGACACCCGTTGCTAGGCTCCCTCTCTGCATGTTTTCCCTTTTTCTCCCCTCCCCTTCCCCGTTCCCCCCTTCGGCTCCGCTGGGCTTCCCGTGCCCCCTCCTCAAAAGCTGGGGAGCTCCGTTAATTAGCAGCCCACTGAGGGCTTTGAATTCCAGGGAGGATTTTAATGTATAATTAATTGCTATTAGGGCAGGCGTGCAGAAGGGAGGGGGAAGGGAAGGGCTGGCCAAGGAATCTGTGTGTTATTTAGTCTGTGTGTGTGAGACAGACAGACAGAGAGAGAATGAAAGAGAGAGAGAGAGAAAGAGAGCGAGAGCGAGAGAGAGAAACAGAGAAAGAGAGAAAGAAAGAAAGAAAGATAGATAGATGGATAGATAGATAGATAGATAGATAGATAGATAGATAGATAGATAGATAGATGAATGGAGGGAGGGAGAGAGAAAGAAAGGGAGGGAGAAAGAGGGAGAAGAGAAAGGGTGGGAGTGGGAGAGAAAGAGACAGGAAGAGAGAGAGTGAAAGAGACAGAGCAAAAGAGATAGAAAGAGAGGGAGAAAGAGAGAGAGAGAGAGAGAAAGAAAGAAAGAGACAGGAAAAGAGGAGGGAGAAAGAAGATTAAAAGGGATAGAAAGATAGAGACAGAGAGAGAAAGAGAGGGAAAGAGAGAGACAGGAAGAGAGAGAGAAAGAGAGAGGGGGAAAGAAAGAGAGAGGGGGAAAGAGATAAAGAGACAGAGAAAGTGAGAGACAGAAAGAGAGAAAGTCAGGAAGAGAGGGAGGAGAAAGAGAGAAGATTAAAAGGGATATAAAGAGAGAGACAGAGAGAAAGAGACAGAAAGGAAGAGAGAATGGAGAGAGAGTGAAAGACAGAAAGAGAGAGGGGAAAAGAAAGAGAGGGGAAAAGAGAGAAAGAGACAGAGAAAGAGCGAGACAGAGGGAGAGAAAGAGAGAGAAGAGAAAAAGAGATAGACAGAAAGAGAGAGAGAGAAAAAGAGAGACAGGAAGAGAGAGAGGGGAAAGAGTGAAAGACAGAGAGAGAGAGAGAGAGAGAGAGAGAGAAAGGGAGAGAGAGAAAGTGGGAGAGAAAGAGAGAGGGCGAGAAAGAGAGAGAGAGTCAGAAAGAGACAGAGAGGGAGAGAGAGATTTAGACCATCTGGGCTGGCTTGGAGAGTAAAAGGGGTGGGGGGGAACAGGACAAAGTGGGGATCAATTTTGCAGCCCTGTTCCTCCCCCCCCCACCCTTGATTTCTTATTTTGCAGCCTGGGAAAACCCCTCTCTCTCCTTTCCAGGATTGCTCCCCTCCCTCCCCTCTTTCTTGATGGGTACAAACTGTGTCAAGATTGAATCGCTTTATTGCCTCCTAGCCTCTGTCACTATTCAACTTGCCAACGAAAAGGTGGGTTGGCGGGGGGGGGGAGAAGGGTGGAATGTGAAGGGAGGAAACGGGGAATGCCAAGACTTCGTTCACGGACCGTGAGAGCCTCCAGAATGCCAAGGTGATCCCTGCAGGTGCTTGATGGAGAAATGGACTGTCCCCATAACAAGCAGACAAAAAAGTTTTA
This sequence comes from Natrix helvetica, assembly GCF_964273705.1. NCBI lineage: Eukaryota > Metazoa > Chordata > Lepidosauria > Squamata > Natricidae > Natrix > Natrix helvetica. Next base: position 9,686,244 of record NC_138548.1, read on the forward strand.
TCATTGGACCGCGTGAACCCCAGAGGAAGGCTTGCGTGGGGTCCTCGAATCTGACTCAAAGCTCCTCCAGGAGGGCGTCCACATTCCCAAAATTCCGGAGCCCCCTCATTGCGGAGTAAACCCACCCGTTCGGCGGCCTCTCCTTCCAGAAGAAGCTTCTTGGATGAGAAGCAAAACATCTTCAAAAACAAAGACAGTCCAGTTGCCTCCTGAAAAAAAGCACCTTTGGAACAACCAGGACCTTGGATGACTGAGAATCTCTAAGACTTTTAGCTCTACAATTTGGGATGAACACCTTTCGAAGGGAGTGGGAGAAGGAACGGATTTCCAGAATGGAAAAAATTGCAGACTGCAGGAATCATTTGCACCACTCAGGTGACCCTGAGGACACAGACGGTCCTCACTCCAAGTGGCCTCTACGACCCTCTAAAAAGGATGCAAATGACCAGCTTCTTGGAGGAGAAGCGAAACGTCTTCAAAGAAAAAACAAAGACAGTCCAGTTGCCTCCTGAAAAAGCACCTTTGGGAGAATAGATTAGAATTACTTTTTGTTTCACTTTAAATGCACACTAATCGGCATACATTAAAATACATTAAAATTTCGTTGCCTACAGCTCTCAAAGAATCACCACTTCCAACAGTGACGTGCGGTGAGGTTAATGGCTGGTGAGGCTGGTGACGTCATCAGGAAGGCGGGGAATGGGACCACGTGTGCTGGAGGCACACATTTCTGCCTCCGCCCTCCGCAGCTCCCAGGCGCGCACGGACGGAGGTAGCCACAGCGACACCGAGGCGATCCGGGCGGACAAAAGAGCGAGCGAGGCAGCCTGATCCTCGGTCGCTCGCCCGCCGGACTGGCTCGGCGCCATTCTGCCTACCTCCGTCCGTGCGCGCCCGGGAGCTGCGGAGGGCGGAGGCAGAAATGTCGGCGTTTCCGGATGACGAAGGCACAAAAGCGACTGTCGACTGTCGCTTTTGTGCCTTCGTCATCCGGGAGCGCCAACAACATTTCTGCCTCCGCCCTCCGCAGCTCCCGGGCGCGCCCGGACGGATGTATAATATTATAATATTATATATATGTATATATAGTATATAATATTATATACTATTATTTCATGAAGAGAGGTGAGGCTCTGCCTTCCTTGCCTCCCCTGACCGCACGTCCCTGACTTCCAATATACACTACATAACCATGACAGAATAACTAACTAAATAACTAAATAACTAAATAACTAAATAACTAAATACATAACTAAATGCATAACTAAATGCATAACTAAATACATAAATAAATACATATATACATACAAAATTATGCATATACCCATCTATATTATATGACACAGAGAAACAACACAGTCTAGTTCGGATGCATACATGTACATGATGTGAAAAACGAATCTTGCGAGTTTACCAGACAAATGACATAGAGAACAAAGCTGTTACAGGATCTGCCAGAAACACTTCGGAACCTCCTCCCAGGGGGGAGCAACAGAAAAAGACCATAAAGTGGGTCTGTGTGGGGTCTCTCACAACACTTTGATCTCTAAGCACATAGCGTTTGAAATAGTATCCTGAATAACGGGAAGCAAGTTTCCTATAATCTTCTCCACTGTCCTCACCACTCTCTGTAGGGACTTTCTATCTGAGGTACAGCTGCCACCAAACCAAACAGTGATGCAGTTTGTTAAACAATTGTGCCTTGGTTAAAAGTGGCCAGGACAAAAGAAGAAAGATGTGCTCTCCTTATCTGAAGGTGAAGACAATATTAGAGCCCCACGAACCAGAAGGGAACTGCGGAGCTCCTTGGGCTTCGACAACTTCTGTCGGCTGTTCATCACGTCCACAAAAAGCCCTGCTCATCACTGAGCTACTAAAAATGGGAGGAGCAGGGATAAAGCCCAAACCGACCAGCCTCTTAATTGGACTATGGAATGTCAAGTGGCTTTCAAAAAACCCTTTTATTAATTCACTGTGAATTCTGTTCATTCACATCCAGCAAAGTCTTTCAAGGGCAGATTTACAGTCACAGACCTTATCTGGCTTGGAGAGCTGACAGGCGGATATCTGCAAAACGTGTCAAGGAGAGTCACGAACCAATGAAGTGAACTAATTGTCTCCTGCAAACTCCACTCCCCTTTCGCTCCTCTTTTATTTCCTTTGGGAGGGGCCATTCATCGTCCCCCTGTGGCCTTACTCCCGAGTCGACCCCTGTTCTTTAGTTGTTCCCTTCTCCTGGCAGCTCTGCGCATGCGCACACTGGGAACAGGCTCCAGCTGTTCGTCTGCCTCACTGATGTCTGACTCTGAAGGCAGCTGATAACTGTCAGACGGCCCTGGGCCCCTCTCTGCCTCCGACACAGAGCCCTCATCAGAGCCTCCCCCAGACTCCAGGAGCGACCCATGTTCCTCCCCAACCTCCTCGCTGTCCGAATCTGCTGCCAGCTCTGCTGGCTGCTGATAGGCCACAACAGAACCGACCCACAAGCACCCAAAACTGGAGGAGCCATTTGTAATACAGGCCAATGCTAGCGATATAGCAGTGGAGGCCATCCAGTGGTGGGATTCAGCCGGTTCGCACCAGTTCAGGCAAACCAGTTGTTAAATTAGCTCCCTCCCCCCCCCCCCCCGCTATCAAAGTGAATCTTGGGTGCTGCGTTGCAATGGAGAAATGGGCAACAGAGTGACCGACGTGAGGGAAAAAGGCCGCTTTCCCTCTCTCTTCTCCCTATTCCTCCTCCTTCCATCATGACGGCCGCTCCGTTTCCTGTTTCTCCATTGCAGCACAGTGCCAAGGATCCATTTTGATAGTGTGTAGGGGGTGTGACGTGTAATTTAACAACCGGTTCACCCAGGGTTCGGTTTGCTGTTGCATTAGGCACATCCCGCATGTCTGGTGGAGCTGGAAGATGGGGGTGGGCCTAGCCTCTCATGGCAGTCAACCTGACCCTGAGCGAACCGGTTGTTAAATTATTTGAATCCCACCACCGGGGCTGTCCTGCTCCAGTGGAATGTGGAGGGGGAAACTCCAACCCTGCGCTTACTACACCTCCAAGAAGCTGACTGACACCGAAAGACCTTGGGCGGTGTAGGAAAAGGAGGCTTATGCAGTTCGATGGTCTCTGTTGACCGGACACAGTTTTTAAGAGGGTAGTGCAGGGGTCAAATCCGCAATCATCGATCGCACCAAACCCCCTGTGCAGATTTGATCGATGGCTGCTGGCAAGATTGCAGCAATTGTAAACCTTGGGGACGGTGGGAAAATAGAGTGGCGTTGATTGGACTGTCTAACCCATCGGTCCAGAATTCCTCAGCCAGCATTTGTGGACTTCAGTTCCCAGAATTCCTCAGCCAGCATTTGTGGACTTCAGTTCCCAGAATTCCTCAGCCAGCATTTGTGGACTTCAGTTCCCAGAATTCCTCAGCCAGCATTTGTGGACTTCAGTTCCCAGAATTCCTCAACTGACATTTGTGGACTTCAGTTCCCAGAATTCCTCAGCCAGCATTTGTGGACTTCACTTCCCAGAATTCCTCAACTGGCATTTGTGGACTTCAGCTTCCAGAACTCCCCAGCCAGCATTTGTGGACTTCAGTTCCCAGAATTCCTCAGCCAGCATTTGTGGACTTCAGTTCCCAGAATTCCTCAGCCAGCATTTGTGGACTTCAGTTCCCAGAATTCCTCAACTGGCATTTGTGGACTTCAACTCCCAGAATTCCTCAACTGGCATTTGTGGACTTCAGCTTCCAGAACTCTCCAGCCAGCATTTGTGGACTTCAACTCCCAGAATTCCCCAGCCAGCATTTGTGGACTTCAACTCCCAGAATTCCTCAACTGGCATTTGTGGACTTCAGCTTCCAGAACTCCCCAGCCAGCATTTGTGGACTTCAGTTCCCAGAATTCCTCAGCCAGCATTTGTGGACTTCAGTTCCCAGAATTCCTCAGCCAGCATTTGTGGACTTCAGTTCCCAGAATTCCTCAGCCAGCATTTGTGGACTTCAACTCCCAGAATTCCTCAACTGGCATTTGTGGACTTCAGCTTCCAGAACTCCCCAGCCAGCATTTGTGGACTTCAGTTCCCAGAATTCCTCAGCCAGCATTTGTGGACTTCAGTTCCCAGAATTCCTCAGCCAGCATTTGTGGACTTCAGTTCCCAGAATTCCTCAACTGGCATTTGTGGACTTCAACTCCCAGAATTCCTCAACTGGCATTTGTGGACTTCAGCTTCCAGAACTCCCCAGCCAGCATTTGTGGACTTCAACTCCCAGAATTCCCCAGCCAGCATTTGTGGACTTCAACTCCCAGAATTCCTCAACTGGCATTTGTGGACTTCAGCTTCCAGAACTCCCCAGCCAGCATTTGTGGACTTCAGTTCCCAGAATTCCTCAGCCAGCATTTGTGGACTTCAGTTCCCAGAATTCCTCAGCCAGCATTTGTGGACTTCAGTTCCCAGAATTCCTCAGCCAGCATTTGTGGACTTCAACTCCCAGAATTCCTCAACTGGCATTTGTGGACTTCAGCTTCCAGAACTCCCCAGCCAGCATTTGTGGACTTCAGTTCCCAGAATTCCTCAGCCAGCATTTGTGGACTTCAACTCCCAGAATTCCTCAACTGGCATTTGTGGACTTCAGCTTCCAGAACTCCCCAGCCAGCATTTGTGGACTTCAACTCCCAGAATTCCCCAGCCAGCATTTGTGGACTTCAACTCCCAGAATTCCTCAACTGCCATTTGTGGACTCCAGCTTCCAGAATTCCCTAGCCAGCATTGCGGAAAATTGAATGAGTTGCCATATTTGGAAAACATGATCGCTGAGGAATTCTGGTAGTTGAAGTCCACAAATGCTGGCTGGGGAATTCTGGGAGTCAAAGTCCCCACATCCTGTTTCCAAAAGTGACCAATGAGATAATTGAATCAGGATATAAAGGTAAGACACGCACCCCTCCATAATCTGTCCCATTCAGGTAGACTATCAAAGCTCCTGGAAGTTCCATCAAACAAACTGATAAAAGCCTTTGGGCACACTTCAGTATTTAAATCAACCTCTTTCTTTTCAGAATGAAACCAATCCAGCTCCTTGCAAATCAGCCAGTTTATCTCCAGTCTCCGAAATACTCACTCCCCGGCCCGGCCCGAGTTACGTGCCTCAGATTGCAAAACCATCCACCACCGATGTTATCAGTGAGTCATTGATTTAATTTCCCGGTTTCTGCTTCAGTAATTTCTGCCAGTCTCTGTATATCAATCTTGTTGTTTGCCAAGGTCATCTGAATAATGGCGGCATTTGCTGTATACCCTGAGCTAGGAAAATTTAGGCGGGGAGGGGGCAGCAACAGCGATGGGCCTCTCTAGTGCTCGCTCCCCACCCCCAAATGCTTCCTCCTTCCAGCCACTGGTATTGGGGTCCTTGATGTGAGAACATGCCACCTTTTTGACTTCTGAAGAACTCTTGGCATGCTCAGAAGTTGCTTCAATGTTCAGGTAGTCCTCTGACTTACAACCATTTGTTTAGGGACCAAAGTTACAATGGCACCAGTGGCGGGATTCAAACATTTTCGCTACCGGTTCGGTGGGCATGGCTAGGGGTGTGTGTGTGTATAGTGGCATGTGTCTAAGTAGGCGTGGCCAACATGACATCACTCACACCCACGTCCACTTAGTCATATGCCCCCCCAACTAGCCACACCCACAGGAAAAGGTTGGAAAATTCTCCCTATCTACCCCCGCCTTCCCTTCGCTACTCGCCCACGTTTCCCCGCTCCCTCCCCACCTCTTTGGTTGCTTACATTCCGGGGCGGCTGGTTCAGTCCGGAAGGCAAGCTGACCGGAGTTTTCGGCGGCCCCCAGCCAGCCGCTACTACTGCTGGGAAGCAGCTGGCTGGCAAAGAAGCCTCCCAGCCGCTGGCTCTTTGTATAGCGGCTCTCAAAGAGGCCGGCGGCTGGCTGCAGGCCGCTGAAAAGTCCTCTGGTCAGCTGCCATCGCCGTCATCTTCTTCACTCATGAAGCATCCCATTGCCTTGCAAGTCCGCGGTGACCAGCTAGGCAGGGTGAGCAACCGGTGACAGGGGGACCAGTTCGGGGGCGAGGCCAGCCAGCCATCGCTACTGGTTCGCCAAACTGGGTAAAGTTCCTGCCACCGGTTCGGGCAAACTGCTGCGAACCGGCTGAATACCACCTCTGAATGGCATCGAAAAAGTGACGGATGACCGTTTTTCACACTTACGACCATTACAGTATCCCCATGCTCAGCACGATAAAAATCTGGATGCTTGGCAGTGGCTCATATTTACGATGGTTGCAGTGTCCTGGGGTCACGCAATTCGCTTTTGCAACCTTGTGACATGATGTCGGTGGCGAAGCCAGATTCGCTTAACAACGGCTGTTTGAGCGACGGCAGTGATTAACAGGTGTGACAAAAAAAGGGTTGTAAAATGGGACAAAACTCACTTCGCCGCGGTCTCGCTTAGCAACAGAATGTTTGGGCTCAATTTGTGGTCGTAAATCGAGGACTACCTGTATTCTGTTTTAACTGAAACAAGGAACAGACCTTTTTTCTTCTTCTTTCTCTCTAAAACAGCCTTGCGGAGTCCGCTGAATTCTTTCACCAGCCATTTTGGTTCGTCCTTTGGGGTGATGCCTGACGCTACCCTCAACGGGGAATTGTCTGCACCGAGTTCCTACATCAGCATCCATCTTTCTGCAGGCCCCGGAGGGTACGGACGGTCTCCTCTGGTGAGCATCGGGGCAGCCTTCCCAACTGGGTTTCTAAAAAGGGAGGGGGAAGATTGAGATGAAACCTAATTAGGTCAAATTATCTGACAATCATTCATCCATGAGGTAAAAAAATAGCCAGTGGCCATCCCCCAGTCCAGAGGTAGCAGGTGTTGTGGCCTGTCAGCTGCCGGACACTTTGGCAGCCGAATCAGAGGAGGAGGAGGAGGAGGAGGTGTGGGATCAGGGCAACCTGAGAGCTCTGAAAGGGAAGAGGGAATGGCGCTGACAGAGAGACGAAGGTGGAGCCTGGGCCGTCCATCAGCCCTCAGATGGAGAGTCAACAGCCCCCAGGTCTGGAGGTGGCTGATGAGGAAGAGGAGGAACAGTTGGGTCCAGTGCTTGACGCGTGGATGTGCAAAAGGCAGAGGAGAGGAGGGCAGTGGAAATCTATGGGCCGGTCCTTGAGACAGAAGAGCCACCACTGCTAGCGAAGCCCCACCTAGCTCTGGAGATAAAAGGCAGGGGTGTAGATGAATAGATGTGGCAGATAATTATTCACCTCCCTGCCGGTCAACCACTGATAGCCTGCACTTCCGAATCCTGTCTGGAAATTATCAGAATTCAGAGAGAGAGAGACAAAGAGACAGAGACAGAGAGAGACAAAGAGAGAGAGACACAGAGAGACAAAGATAGAGAGAGCAAGAGACAGAGACAGAGACAGAGACAGAGACAGAGAGTGGGACACAGAGAGAGAGACACAGAGAGAGACAAAGAGAGAAAGAGAGACAGAGAGAGACAGAGATAGAGAGTGGGACACACAGAGAGAGAGACAGAGACACACACACACACACACACTTACACAGAGACAAAACAGAGGCAGAGAGAGACAAAGACAGAGAGAGACAGAGACAGAGAGGGAGACACACACACACACACACAGAGAAACAAAGATAGAGAGAGAGAGAGAGAGACAGAGACAGAGAGAGACACACATACACTTACAGAGACAAAACAGAGGCAGAGAGAGACAGACAGAAAGAGACAGACAGAGAGAGACAGAGAGAGGGAGACACACACACACACACATAGAGAGAAACAAAGATAGAGAGAGAGAGAGACAGAGACAGACACACACACACACACACACACACACACACTTACACAGAGACAAAACAGAGGCAGAGAGAGACAGACAGAGAGAGGGAGACACACACACACACACACACACACACAGAAACAGAGAGAGAGAGAGAGAGAGAGAGACAGAGTGGGACACACACACAGAGAGACAGAGAGAGAGACAAAGACACAGAGAGAGAGACACAGAGAGAGAGACAAAGATAGACAGAGAGAGAGAGACAGAGAGAGAGACAAAGACACAGAGAGAGACACAGAGAGAGAGACAAAGATAGACAGAGAGAGAGAGACAGAGAGTGGGACACACAGAGAGAGACAGAGACAGAGAGAGGGGGGAGACTTGGATACTTTGTCGGCCGCTGTGAGAGAGAAAAATAAAGGGAACATTTGGTTAACTACAAAGGGCTTGTCGTGTTTGGGAGTTGGCTCAGAACAGCAGGTGTCTTGGGATAAAAACGGTGTTTTTCAACCTTGGCAATTTTAAGACGTGTGGATTTCAACTCCCAGAATTCCCCAGCCAGTATGGGGAGTACTTGATGATCTTTACTGGCCCCTTCACTATAAGGAGGGGTGGTAGACATGATGATTCTTATTGTTCCCTTCAATTTTATAATTCCCAAAACAGGGAAAGGTAGCAGGCGTCACAGGATAATGCCTAGCAGGGCCGACTGGGGAATTCTGGGAATTGAAGTCCACAAGTCTTCTGTTCTGACCTAAGTTTCCCGAAAGCATGAAGCAAACTCCTTGTTCCGACAAAAAAAAAACTTTTATTCATTGACTGTGAATTCCTCTCCTTCACATCCAGCAAAGTCTTTCAAGGGAGGATTTACGGCCACAGACCTTCTCTGGCTTGGAGAGCTGACAGGCCGAGATCTGCAGAACTTGGCCAGGAGTTTCGGAGAGTCACGAAGCAATTAAGCCAACTAATTGTCTCCTGCAAACTAAGGCGGGCCCACCTAAGCAAGCGGCGCACCAGGTCCACGGACAGCGTTGGTGTTCTGATCCCAGCGGCACAAAGCCAAGTCCTCGTCCCGATAAGCCTCTTTTATTTAATTTACAGTCACAGACCTTACAGTATCTAGTATGGAGAGCTGCCAGGACGATATCTTCAAAACTTGGCCAGGAGTCTGGGAGAGTCAGGAATCAATTAAGCGAACTAATTGTCTCTCCTGCAAACTCCACTCCCCTTTTGCTCCTCTTTTATTTCATCTGGGAGGGGCCATTCATCGTCCACCTGTGGCCTTACTCCCAAATCAACCCCTGTTCTATAGCTGTTCCCTTAATCTGGCAACTCTGCGCATGCGCATACTGGGAACAGGCTCCCATGTTCGTCTGCCCCACTGATGTCTGACTCCGAAGGCAGCTGATAACTGTCAGACAGTCCTGGCCCCCTCTCTGCCTCCGACACAGAGCCCTCATCAGAGCCTTCTCCAGACTCCAGGACTGGCCCAGTTTCCTCCCCAACCTCCTCACTGTACGAATCTGCTACCGCTGATGGGCCATAACATATTCCAGTTGCCAAAGCCCTTCAGCACGAGGAGAGGGTGGACTCAATGATCTTTCTTGTTCCCTTCGACTTTACAACTCAGAGACTGGGAGGTAGCAGGTGTCTGAGAATAATGGCTAACAGAGGTGGCTAGGGGATTCTGGGCACTGAAGCCCACCCATCTTAAAGTGATCAAGTTGGAGAAATCACTGCGCTAAAACATCAAACCGAGGCCCTCGCTCCTTCTTTTAAGGAAGACGTGAGGCCCTAGTCCTCATGGTTATGAGTGTATGAACCCTTTCTGCTTTGTTGAGTGTTCGAGTTGGCTGAGGGGATTTTTGTGGCCCACCAGCGGCCAGCACAGCTGGCAGCAGATTCGGACAGTGAGGAGGTTGGGGAGGAACCTGGGCCAGTCCTGGAGTTTGGGGAAGGCTCTGATGAGGGCTCGGAGGCAGAGAGGGGACGAGAGCCGTCTGACAGTTATCAGCTGCCTTCGGAGTCAGACATCAGTGAGGCAGAAGAACAGCTGGAGCCTGTTCCCAGTGTGCGCATTCGCAGAGTTGCCAGACGAAGGGAGCAGCTAAGGAACAAGGGTCGACTTGGGAGTAAGGCCACAGGTGGACGATGAATGGCCCCTCCCAGAGGAAATAAAAGAGGAGCGACAGGGGAGTGGAGTTTGCAGGAGGCAATTAATTCGCTTCATGCTCTTGGGAAGCCTCAGTCAGAACAGGGATGAATGAAGTAAGGACATTGTATTGCAGTAGCTTGGTCCTTTGTCTATATATAGAATTTTGCATTTTTTCCATACTTCGCCTGTACTAGTCATTTCTACAACATCAAAGCTGGGCGTTAAGCTGGATAGCTTCCAAAGCTAAAGCAGATTTTCCTCACGAGTCCCAGCTGATCCCGGATTCCTTCCTTGGTTTCCACAGGTGGCTTTTGAATCTCACCCACATTTGCGGGGATCGCCCCCCTCGGCCTCCCTCCCTGCTATTTCTGGCAGCAAGCCGTAAGTCCGGTTTCCTGATTGAGAGCGGTGTGTGTGTGTGTGTGTGTGATTTTTCTTGGTGATTGCAAGCATGGGCAGCATTTTATGTATTTTATTCATTTCCTTCTGTGCTTATTTCTATCTTGCCCAGAGGGGACTCTAGATCTAGAAGATTTATCACCAATAAAAACAAAAAGATAAAGACATTAAAACATTTAAAGAATAACATTGATTTAACTATTGGAGATTTAGGCTCGGGATCTCCAAAGCTTTTGGATCAGGCAGCTTTTTATCAGTAAAACAAGAAATAGAAGTACAGGTACTTCTTGACTTACGAACAGTTCATTTAGTGACCGTTCAAAGTTACAACGGCACCGAAAAATGTGTGATTTATGACCATCTTTCACACTTGAAGACCTTTGCAGCATCGCCATGACGATGTGATCAAAACTGAGACGCTTAGCAACTGACTCATATTTATGACGGTTGCCGTGTGCTGGAGTCATGCGATCCCCTTTTGCGACCGCCTGACCAGAAAAGTCACCGGGAAAGCCAGATTCGCTTAACCACCGTGTTACTCACTTAACGACTGCCGGGATTCATTTAACCATGGTGGCAAGAATGGTCGCAAAAGGGGGCTTAGCAACCGTCTTGCTTAGCGACATAAACTTTAGGCTCAATTGTGGTCGTATGTCCGAGGACTAGATGTAACAGCAGTTAATTCTTGGATCCTGACAGGGCCTATTCCTTCCACCTAAGCGCTGACGGGCAGATGCAGCCGGTGCCCTTCCCTCCCGACGCCCTGATCGGCTCCGGCATACCACGCCACGCCCGGCAGCTCCACACGCTCTCTCACGGCGAGGTGGTCTGTGCCGTGACCATCAGCAATTCCACCCAGCACGTCTACACGGGGGGCAAAGGCTGCGTCAAGGTCTGGGATGTGGGGCAGCCGGGCACCAAGACCCCCGTGGCACAGCTGGACTGCCTGGTATGTACAAGGAAGACTCTTTTTACGATGGTCCGACAATTAGTCGCTGTTGTGATCATGCCTACCGTCATTTTGCAAGTCCTGGTGATTTGATCGGAGAAGGTTTTGCTCTCATTCATGCAAGCCGTTTGGCTGAGTTTTGGGTCGAAAATGGGATGACTCCCTTGATAATTTCTTTGGTTTTTCAGGATTCAGGTTTTCTGTATCAAGTACTCATACAGCACTTAGCAGAATAACAAGAGTTGGAAGGGACCTTGGAGGTCTTCTAGTCCAACCCCCTGCCTAGGCAGTAAACCCTATACCGTTTCAGACAAATGGCTATCCAACATCTTCTTAAAGATTTCCAGTGTTGGGGCATTGACAACTTCTGTTCCACTGATTAATTGTTCTAACTGTCAGGAAGTTTCTCCTCAGTTCTAAGTTGCTTCTCTCCTTGATTAGTTTCCACCCATTGCTTCTTGTTCTACCCTCAGGTGCCTTGGAGAATAGTTTGACTCCCTCTTCTTTGTGGCAGCCCCTGAGATATTGGAAGACTGCTATCATGTCTCCCCTATTCCTCCTTTTCACTAGACTAGAATTCCCAATTCCTGCAATCCCAAAGGTGTTTTTTTTCTCTCCAAGAGGCAACTGGAGTTTCTGTTTTTTCTTTGAAGACCTCTCACTTCTCATCCAAGAAGCTTCTCTCCTTGATTAACTTAACTTCCTCCAGAAGTTGTGAATGCTCCAACACTGGGAGTTTTTAAGAAGAGATTGGACAACCATTTGTCTGAAGTGGTGTAGGGTTTCCTGCCTGAGCAGCGGGTTGGACTAGAAGATCTCCAAGGTCCCTTCCAACTCTGTTATTCCTATTTATTCTATTCCATTCCAGATTTTCTATCCTCTCCTCTCCTCTCCTATGAAATTGGAGAGCTCTTTCTCCAGAATGCCATAGCAATGTTTCTCATCTCTCTTGGCGAGGGTTTTTGTTAAGTGAAAACACCGGAGGAAGCTGATTTCACAGAATAACCAAGTTGGGACCTTAGAGATCTTCTAGTCCAACCCCCTGCTCGAGCAAAGAGAATCTATACCTGTGTTTCTCAACCTTGGCAGCCTAAACATGTGGGATATTTAACTCCCAGAATTCCCCAGCCAGCATAGAATTCTGGGAGTTGAAGTCCACACATCTCCAAGCCATCAAGGTTGAGAAACACTGGTATAGATTCTCTTTGCTCGAGCAGGGGGTTGGACTAGAAGACCCCTAAGGTCCCAACTTGGTTATTCTGTGAAATCATCTTCCTCCGGTGCTTTCACTTAAAAAAAAAGCCCTCGCCAAGTTTCTAGTCCTTAGCAGTGTAAAGAATGTTTCGAACCACGTGATTTGAGAGATGCCAGGGATTCGGATGGTGGGAAGCTAAGCTATGAGATTTGTCAGTGTATTGAGAGTTCATGAATAATAATAATAATAATATATTTATTTCTTAGCCGCACCCTCTCCCGAAGGACTCGGGGCGGCGTACAACAAAACATACGAAATAAATATGTAAACAAAACAAACATAAAGCAAAAACATACACTGAGACATACACAAGGAGGAGGTCGATTGATAAAAACAATTAAAATACAAAATATAAAACCCCTAGAAATTAAATATAATTAAAATACCCGGTTAAAAACCCGTCAGGAGCGATATGGTTAGATCAAAGTTGAGCCAGGCCAGCTGCTTGGAATAGGTGGGTCTTAAGCTTAATACGGAAGGAGCGGAGGTCAGAGGTATTCCTAATATCCGGGGGGAGGTCATTCCACAGGGCTGGGCCCGCCACAGAGAAGGCTCTACTCCTAGGCGCCGCCCCACGACATTGTCTAGCGGACGGCACCTGGAGGAGCCCCTCTCTGTGCGAGCGAATTGGTCGCAGGGATGTATGGGGCAGAATACGATCCCGCAAGTAACTAGGTCCTAAGCCATGGAGCGCTTTAAAGATAGTTATCAAAACCTTGAAACGCACCCGATAGACCACAGGAAGCCAGTGCAGCTCGCGCAGGAGCGGTGTCACATGGGAGTACCTAGTACTCCCCATAATTACCCGCGCGGCTGCATTCTGGACCAACTGAAGCCTCCGGGTGCATTTCAAGGGAAGCCCCATGTAGAGAGCGTTACAGTAGTCCAAGCGAGACGTCACCAGCGCATGAGTGACTGTGCGCAAGGCATCCCGGTCCAGTAGGGGGCGCAATTGGCGCACCAGGCGAACCTGGTGGAACGCCCCCCTTGCCACGGCTGTCACATGGTCATCCATGGACAGCCGGGCATCCAGGAGGACGCCCAAATTGCGCGCCCGCTCCACGGGGGCAAGATGAATGCCCCCAATGGCCAATGATGGGATTAATTGGCTGAACCGGGGGGCTGGTACCCACAGCCACTCCGTCTTGGAAGGGTTGAGCTTGAGTCGGTTGTCATCCATCCAGATCCGTACGGCTTCCACACACCGGGACATCACTTCGATGGCCTCGTTGGGGTGGTTCGGGGTGGAAAAGTACAGCTGAGTATCATCAGCGTACAGATGGTATCCCACCCCGAAACCACGTATGATCTCACCCAGCGGCTTCATATATGTGTTGAACAGGAGTGGCGAGAGGACCGACCCCTGTGGCACCCCACAAGTAAGGGGGCGTAGGGTCGACCTCTCTTCTCCTGTCAACACACGCTGCGTCCGGTCAGAAAGGAAGGAGCCGAACCACCGCAAGACGGTGCCCCGGACCCCCAGCCCCTCGAGCCGGCGCAGCAGGATACCATGGTCGATGGTATCAAAAGCCGCCGAGAGGTCTAATAGGACCAGGATAGAGGAACAACCTCTATCTCTGGCCCTCCAGAGATCATCCACCAACGCGACCAAGGCCGTCTCCGTGCTGTGACCGGGGCGGAAGCCGGACTGGCGCGGGTCTAGATAATCATTTTCCTCCAGATGTCGTGGGAACTGGTAGGCCACCACACTCTCTACAACCTTCGCCAAAAAGGGAAGGTTGGAGACAGGACGATAATTGGCTAGCTCCAAAGGGTCCAGGGAAGGCTTCTTGAGCAAGGGTCTCACTACCGCCTCTTTCAAGGCGGCCGGGAGGGACCCCTCGCCCAACGAAGCATTCACTAGGCCCAGGAGCCAGTCTCGTGTAACCTCCCAGGATGCCAGTACAAGCCAGGAGGGACACGGGTCCAATAAACATGTGGTGGGTCGCAGTCGTCCACGCAATCTGTCCAAATCCTCGATGGCAACCAAGTCAAACTCCTCCCAGATCGAAACCTCAAGACTCGCCGTGGGCGTCTCCACTGGACCACTGACTGGAACCCAGTCTCTCCGGATTTGAGCGATTTTATCCTGCAGATATTTACCAAATTCCTCTGCCCTGCCCTGTAAAGGGGCCTCCCGCGGCCTCTGAAACAAGAGGGAGCGGGACACCTGAAACAGGGCGGCAGGGCGGTTCTCCGCGGACGCAATGAGAGTGGCACAATATTGACGTTTGGCCGCTCTCAATGCCACAGGGTACGTCCTTAAATGGGCTCGTACCTGTGTTCGATCAAATTCGGAGCGAGAGGATCTCCAACGACTCTCTAGATGTCTCTTGCGGCATTTCATCACCCTCAGCTCCTCGGTAAACCAAGGGGCTAGGGTGGATCGTTGCCGCCGGAGAGGCCGCAAAGGCGCCATCCGGTTCAAGGCCCCGGTAGTTGCATTATTCCACGCAACCACCAGGTCCCCTACCCGGGGGCGGGTCAAGGTTACAGGAGGTGGCCCAAGCTCCGTCTGGAACCTATCAGGTTCCATCAGGCGCCTGGGGCGGAACCATCTGGAACTTTCCGGTTCCGCCTCCCCGCGGCGGGAGGTAGCACCAGGGAAGTCAAGACGAAGGAGTGAGTGATCTGACCATGACAGGGGAGTGATGGTTAAGTCCCCTCCTCCCAGATCACTCAGCCACTG
Source organism: Natrix helvetica (assembly GCF_964273705.1). Lineage (NCBI taxonomy): Eukaryota > Metazoa > Chordata > Lepidosauria > Squamata > Natricidae > Natrix > Natrix helvetica. The sequence goes on from NC_138548.1 coordinate 9,701,497, forward strand.
GCCAGAGACAAAAACAAGGTCCAGAGTGTGTCCTCCCTCGTGTGTTGGGCCCTGAATCATTTGAGTCAGGTCCATGGCTGTCATGGAAGCCATGAACTCCCGAACCCCCTCCGATGCTTCTCCCACCGACGGCAGGTTAAAATCCCCCATCACTAAAAGTTTGGGGGTCTCAACCGCCACCGATGCGATCAGCTCGAGTAGTTCAGGCAGGGCCGCTGATGTATAGCGAGGAGCCAGGTATACTATCAGCAGGCCCAACTGTCTCCCAGGCCCCCATTTCACAACAAGGGCTTCACATCCGGACGTCTGTGGCACAGTAGACTCCCTCGGCTCTAAGTCCTCCCGAATAATTGCTGCCACCCCACCGCCCCTTCCCTGGGCCCGGGGCTGGTGAAATGCTCGGTATCCTGGTGGGCACATTTCCACGAGGGGAAGACCTCCCTCGTGGCCCAACCAGGTCTCCGTTATTCCCGCGAGGTCCTGGATGACTGGAAGAGACATGGCAACAAGGTCAGCCAATGAAGAGACAGGGCAACAAGGTCAGCCAATGAAGAGACATGGCAACAAGGTCAGCCAATGAAGAGACAGGGCAACAAGGTCAGCCAATGAAGAGACATGGCAACTGGGTCAGCCAATAAGGGCTGTTTGGAAACAGAAACAGTATTTGCTGTGTGAGCAACAAGGAGACAGCAAGGAGCCTGCACGTGGCGTAGCTCTGTAGCTCTGAGTCTGTGCTGAGCTCTGAAGTAGTCTGCCGCTCTGAATTGAAACTGAAACTTTTCTCCTTCTGCCTGTCTTTGCTTGTATTTGCTACCACGTTGGAAAACCTGCTTTTGGTATTGTATATTTACATCGTGTGTTATATTATATATAAAGAGAAGTGAATGAATCCTGCTGAATCCGTTCCCTGTGTTTGCTTTCTGGCTGCAACAAACTCTGACAAGATTTGTATCATTTTCTGCCTTTCTCCCCCCAGAACCGAGATAACTACATTCGATCCTGCAAGCTTCTTCCCGACGGCCACAGCCTCATCGTTGGGGGCGAGGCCAGCACCTTGTCCATCTGGGACTTGGCGGCCCCCACGCCCAGAATCAAGGCCGAGCTGACCTCCTCCGCCCCGGCCTGCTACGCTCTAGCCATCAGCCCCGACGCCAAAGTCTGCTTCTCCTGCTGCAGCGACGGCAACATCGTGGTCTGGGATCTGCAGAACCAAACCATGGTTAGGTGAGAGAGCCATGAATGCCTAACCTGGCATTTCCCAAGATCGTTTTAGAGACGTTTAGCGGCAGGATGCTGGTTGTGAACGCTGAGGAGGGAATGCAGGCAGCCTTACCGGTAATCCTCGACTTACAACCGTTTGTTTAGTGACCGTCCAAAGTTGCAAAGACGCTGAAAAAAGTGACAGGATCAGTTTTCACATTCGTAACCATCGCGAGCCTCTCTCTGGTCACGTGATCAAAATTCAGAGCGCTTGACAACTGACGCGTAGTTATGACGGTTTCAAGGTCCATTTGTGACCCTCACAGCCGGTTTACGACAAGGAAAGTCAATGGGGGGGGGATGCCTGATTCGCTTAACGACGGCATGCGTCACTTAACAGCTGCAGTGGTTCACTAAATAGCTGAGGCAAAAAAAAAAGGTTGCAAACTGTGGTATTGCTCCCTTCACAACTGTCTTGCTTAGCAGTGGAAATGATGGGCTCCACTGAGGTCGTAAGTCGAGGACTACCAGTTTTTAAAATCCTTCCTTCCTTCCTGAAGCAGAAAAAACTAAAATATTTCTTCAACCTTAGTAAGAAGTAAACAAACGTTTTCGGTTCTTTGATGTTTCTGTCGCTGTCGCTACAGGTAGTCTTCAACTTACAACAGTTCACGTAGTGACCGAAGTTGCAACGGCACTGACATAAGTGACTTATGACCATTTTTCACACTTACGACCGTTGCAGCATCCCCATGTGATCCGCTTCTGCGACCTTCCTACAAGCAAAGTCAATGGGGAATTCACTTAACAGCCGTGTTTCTAATTTAACGACGGCAGTGATTCACTTGACAACTGTGGCGAGAACGGTCGTAAAATGGGGCAAAGCTCAACTTAACCAATGTTTTACTTAACAACAAAAATTGGGGGCTCAATTGTGGTCGTAAGTCAAGGACTACGACTTACGTATTATTAATTTTATTCTTCTGCTGATATTTATTCAAACCACCCATTGTTTTAAACCTGGTTCGTTCAGAAAACCACACTGGCTAAGCTTCTCCCAGCCCCAAATCAAATACAGGTAGTTCTCGTTTTATGTAACAGAGGCTGGAATTTCTGCCTTAAGTCACGACGGTTGTAAATCGAGGGTGATCATAGGACCCCCCCTGATTTATGCACTTATTTATGAGAGTGTCATCATCTTCTTTTAATGACCCCATAATCCCTTGTGGGGTGGAATCTGGGCAACTGAATGAAGCTGAGTGTTTACTGGCCAGATGCTGTTCCTGTTGCCATTGCGGAGCTTAGTTCAGATTTGTGACAGTATTATGATTTAATAGAAATAAATAAGAGGAGCTCTTGCTGGTTTCTGCCTCCCTTTGCAGGCAGTTCCAAGGTCACACAGACGGGGCGAGCTGCATTGATATCTCCAATTATGGCACCAAACTTTGGACCGGCGGTTTGGACAACACCGTCCGGTGCTGGGATCTCCGCGAAGGCCGGCAGCTGCAACAACACGACTTCTCCTCGCAGGTCAGCTGGGAAAGGGGTGGAGACCTTTGATGGACAGCCTTTGAGTGGGTGGGGCCTCTGATGGCAACCAATCAGTCCTGGGAAGGGGCGGGATCTTGGCACACCGATATTGGACAAGCCGGCGATCCTCATTTAGCGATCACAAGGGGACCAGCAATTCTGTCACTAAGTGGAAAAATCACATGACTTTAGTGGGCGTAACCATCTCACCTCCTGTTTGGTGGTGAAGCCGATCGTTGGGGTTTTTAACCAAGGCCTTATGTGACACCCCCACTCCCCAAAATTGCTATTTTTGCTTCCACGTTCTTCACGAATTGTGTTTACCGGCAGCCTGTTGTGATGCTTTGTTTTACACCATTGCGGCTTCAAACGGTTGATAAAGAAGGTGGTCAGTAAGGGAGGGCTGCTGTATTTTTGGGTGGTCCTCATTTAAGGACAGTAATTGGGACTGGGAACCCTGTTGTTAAGTGAGGTGGTTGTATGTTGAACAATCATGTTCATTGATGACTGTTGCGATACAGGAAGGGGGTGGTGGTGGCAATTAATTGAGGACTTCATATTGCAACTTTCAACTTCCTACCAGCTTCCCCAGTGATCAAGGGCTGACTTCCTCTAACCCCGTCAGTCACTCCCTTCCCCAAAAGAATTTGACAAAGTGGTTTTTTATTTAAAAAAAAACACCTTACATTTAGCATGTTGTAAAAGTGTAATAACTTGGCTTTGAATTAATCTAGTTTATGTAAATGAAGGCTTTCTCCTGCTGTTAACTTTGCAGGCATCAGGACTAGAATCTTTGGCTGTGGATTTTGCTTTGTGTGTTTCAAATGCACCATGCTGGCCCTCAAACCTTTTAAAGCTTTAATCTTCAACTGTTCCCATCTTTCTCTCTCTCTCTCCCCCTCCCTCCTTCCTTCCATTCTATTTTTCCCTATCTCTTTCTTTCTTTTTTCTTCTTTCCTTCCTTCCACACTTTCTTTCCTTCCTTCCTTCCTTTCCTTTGCCTGCCTTCCTGTACCTGCCCCCTCTCCCTTTTCTTTTCCCTTCTCTTCTTTTCCCTTCTTTCCTTCCTTCCTTTGCCTGCATTCCTGTACCTACCTACCTACCTACCTACCTACCTACCTACCTTCTTCTCCCTTTTTTTTCCTTCCTTCCTTCTCTTCTTTTTCCTTCCTTCCTTCTTTCCTTCCTTCCTTTGCCTGCATTCCTGTACCTCCCCCTCCCTTCTCTTCTTTTTCCTTCCTTCCTTCCTTCCTTCCTTCCTTCCTTCCTTCCTTCCTTCCTTCTTTCCTTCCTTCCTTCTCCCTTATCTTTTTTGCTTGCTTCCTTCCTTCCTGTCTCTTCTTTTTCCTTCCTTCCTTCTTTCTTTCCTTCCTTCCTTTGCCTGCATTCTTGTACCTCCCCCTCCCTTCTCTTCTTTTTCCTTTCTTCTTTCCTTCTTTCCTTTCTTCTTTCCTTCCTTCCTTCTCCCTTATCTTTTTTGCTTCCTTCCTTCCTTCCCTCCCGTCTCTTTTTTCCTTCCTTCCTTCCTTCCTTCCTTCCTTCCTTCTCCCTTATCTTCTTTTTCCTTCCTTCCTTCCTTCCTTCCTTCCTTCCTTCCTTCCTTCCTTCCTTCCTTCTCCCTTATCTTCTTTTTCCTTCCTTCCCTTCCTTCCTTCCTTCCTTCCTTCCCCCCTCCCTCCTCTCTCTCCAGATCTTCTCCCTTGGCTACTGCCCCACGGGAGAGTGGCTGGCCGTGGGGATGGAGAGTAGCAACGTGGAAATCCTCCACGTGACCAAATCGGAGAAGTACCAGCTGCACCTTCACGAGAGCTGCGTCCTCTCCCTGAAGTTCGCTTCCTGTGGTAGGTTGCGTGGGTAAGAAAGACGAGGCAGCTGGTGGAGCTCCAGGCGTCCTTGCTAACCCCATCTGCCATCATCCTGGCTGCATTCACACAACCCTCTTAGCCAAGTCACAGTCACACACCGCAATAAAATGCAGGGAAGTACAGGGGGTCCTCGACTTACAACAGCTCACTTATTGACCCACTCAAAGTTACAACAGCACTGAAAAAAGTGACTTGGGACCATTTTTCACACTTACGACGGTTGCGGCTTCCCCTTGGTCGCATGATTCACGTTTGAATGCTTGGCAACTGACTCATATTTAGGACAGTTGCGGTAAAATGAGGCAAAAACCACTTAACAAATTTCTCACTTAGCAATGTAAATGCAGGGCTCAGTTGTGGTCGTAAGTCGAGGTTATAGTAACCTCTATCGTTTTTTTTAAACTGCTATACAAGTAGTCCTCGACTTACGACCACAATTGGGGCAGAATTTCCATGGCTATGCAAAGATAGTTGTTAAATGAGTGACACCTGAGGGGACACCCTTTTTGTTTTGCTACAGTTTTTAAGTGAATAATGCGGTCATTAAGCAGGTCTGACTTTGCTTGTCGGAAGGGAAGGTCTCAAATGGGAATTCACATGACCCCGGCATGTTGCAACTGTCATAAAATACACGCGGGTTGCCAAACAACCGAGTTCTGATCACGTGACTTTGGGAATGCTGCAATGGTCGTAAATGTGAGGACTGGTTTGCAAGTCACTTTTTTCAGTACCCTTGTTCTCAACTCTGAAGCGAACCTGCCTGGGTTGCCACAGTGCGAAAATGGGATAGGGAGGGGGAGCACAGTCAGATGGGGGTTTTTGTAGCCGAAACAAAATAATTTCTCGTGGGAACCAAGGTCATTCCAACAGATGGCTGGAGAGAGGAGGAGTCCGGTTACCAGGCGACTAGCCAGTTCTTCGATTGGACAATGTGACCGATTATTTGGGGAAAGGGGAAAACCGTGGGAACTTTCAGAGTTGGTTTTCACCAGTTTGCTCCAATATGATATCTCCAATAAAACTGTTCTTTGAGGAATATGCCTGCCTCAGAGTTCTGTTTTCTATGGAATTATTACTTGGAGTCCTGACGCTTGTAACTTCAAGCGGTCACTAAATGAATGATTGTAAGTCGAGGACCCTTAAACAGCTCCTGGGACCTCAGAAGGATCTCTCTCTCTCGCTCTCATCCTCTGTAAAGCTTGTGCACACAGACCGGATCATCTCTCTGTTTTTCCTCTCCTCTCTCGCTGCAGGCAAATGGTTTATCAGCACCGGGAAAGATAATCTGCTTAACGCATGGCGGTCTCCCTATGGCGCCAGCATCTTTCAGGTAATGGAGACCGAGGTTTGCACAGCTGCTGGCTGAACCAGGGGTCTCCAACCTTGACAACTTTAAGCCTGGAGGAATTCAACTCCCAGAATTCCCCAGCCGGCTGGCTGGGGAATTCTGGGAGTTGAAGTCCTCCAGGCTTAAAGTTGCCAAGGTTGGAGACCCCCGGGCTAAACACTTTCGCTCTCTGCCGAAAATACAAAATGATTGCGGGATTTCTGGATGGAAAAGAGACCTGTACGATTCAGCCAGGTTGGGTTTTAAGAGGACCCAGGTTGCAGTGTGGCTCGCTTCTTAGAGCTACCATAGAAGACCTGTCCCAAAGGTGCTTTTTCTGGAGGCAACTGCACTTTCTGTTTTTTTTTTCCTTTTGAAGATGTTTCGCTTCTCATGCAAGAAGCTTCTTCAGCTCTGACAGGATGGTGGGGAATGGAAGGGACTAGAGCTCCCAGTCTCCTGGTGATTGGCCCAAAGTCACCCAGCTCTCTTTCATGCCTGAGGAGGGACTAGAACTCAACATCTCCTGGTGATTGGCCCAAAGTCACCCAGCCAGATTTCATGCCTAAGGTGCAGGACTAGAATTCCCCATCTCTTAGTGATTGGCTCAAAGTCACCTAGCTGGTTTTCATGCCTAATTTGGGACTAGAACTCACCTTCTCCTGGTGATTGGCCCAAAGTCACACAGCTGGCTTTTGTGTCTAAGGCAGAACTAGAACTTCATCATCTCCCGGTGATTGGCTCAAAGTCCTCTTGGTGGCTTTCATGTCTAACGCAGGACTAGAACACAGAGTTTCCTGGTGATTGGCCCAAAGTCACCCAGCTTTCTTTTAAGGTGGGACTAGAATTCAACATCTCCTGGTGATTGGCCCAAAGTCACCCAGCTTTCTTTTAAGGTGGGACTAGAATTCAACATCTCCTGGTGATTGGCCCAAAGTCATCCAGCTTTCTTTTAAGGTGGGACTAGAATTCAACATCTCCTGGTGATTGGCCCAAAGTCACCCAGCCAGTTTTCATGCCTAAGGTGCAGGACTAGAATTCCCCATCTCGTAGTGATTGGCTCAAAGTCACCTAGCTGGTTTTCATGCCTAATTTGGGACTAGCAATCACCTTCTCCTGGTGATTGGCCCAAAGTCACACAGCTGGCTTTCATACTGACGATGGGACTAGAACTCACTTTCTCCTGGTGACTGGTTTTCTTCTCTATTGAAGAGTTTGGTCTAATGATTAAGGTACTGGGAGGCATTGAGTTCTAGTTCTGCCTTAGCCATGAAAGTCAGCCAGGGTGACTTTGGGCCAGTCACTAGGAGAAGGTGAGTTCTAGGTTGCCAAAAGGAGACGCCAATAATCCGCGTTGCCAAGCAAGACGTCTTTGTGAAAATCGGGCGAGTTTCCCGGTTGAACGTTGGCAGAACCAGTCCGTTTCTTCTCTTCATTTCCCTGCTTCCTTTTGCAGTCCAAAGAATCTTCCTCAGTTCTGAGCTGCGACATCTCGGCTAATGACAAGTTTATCGTGACCGGATCAGGAGACAAGAAAGCCACGGTTTATGAGCTGGTCTACTGAGCCACCTTCCTCATTTTGGATGACTAGGAGATCCAAACGCTTTCGTTTCCCTGGGAATAATGTATTTCCTCCACCGGCTTCGGAGACCGTGGTGCTGAAACGGACTTTGCGCTTCCAACCCTCCTTGCAGACGCATGAGGACTAGAAACTTAAAAGAGCTGAGAGTCTCAGGAAGATATTTTTCCTCCCCTCAAGAAGCAAATTTCTTTTCAGATCCCCAATGGAGCAAAATCTTGTCATTATACCCCCCCAGAAGGGGCGGGAAGATCACCTCAAAGTTTGACATGCTGAGGGGCCAATCCACATCGGGATCCTCGGAGCCCCGCCCACATTCCAACCACCCAAAGGCTGCAGTCCATATTTTCAATTTTGAGTGCAAGCAAAAAAATAGGCTGCATTTACGCCTCGCAAATAGATCTACAGGTCGTCCCTGACTTATGACCGGTTGCTTAATGACTGTTGGAAGTTACGACAGACCCTGGAACTTGTGACCTGGTTTTGAAGTTGCAACCTCTTCTTCACCCCTGTGGTCCTGTCACCAATAACTACTTTTTGACCAGGTCTTCATTTACAGCAGTTTGCTGCACCCCATGGTCACAGTTTACGTTTTTGCTGGGAACCGGTGTTTATTTTCAATTTCTGGCAAAAAAACCACTCCATTGGCTCCATTACGGTTGTAAGTTAAGGGCTATCTGTAATTAGCCCATTTTTTTTGAAAATGGGCTGGACTGGACAATTGTTTCAGCTGCTCTCTTTTTCTTGGAGGACCGAGTGGGCTAGCCTAGGCTTTTGCATTGTCTACTTTGGTTGACCCAAGTTGATTTGATTCATAATTACCTTGATTTAAAGTTGAACCTGTCTGCTGCTTTTCCAAACACCCAGCAAATAAGCAGGACCACATGAGAATCTCCACCACCGACCTGGTTAAGCACATGATGAGAATCCAGCCAACATTAATATTGGCCACCGATTCTCACAAATCCTGGTCAGTAAGATCGGTAGCCCAGATTACAACGGCTCTTGCTTTGCGGCAACGGGAAAACCACAGATGCATGCCTCCGATGTTCTTTTTGCACTTTTGAACATAATGTGCAAAAATTTGTTAGCTCGAAATGTTTATGGAAAGAACTTTCCAAATGTTACGTGAATAGAGGGAAAAATAAACATAAAAATACATAAAAATTGTGAAGCTATTTTTTTAAAAGAACAAACTTTTATGGACAATGTCTTAGACTAGTATTATTTATTCTTGGCAACTTGAAGATGTGCAGACTTCAACTCCCAGAATCCATTAATGTTGGTTGGGGAATTCTGGGAGTTGAAGTCCATTAATGCTGGTTGGGGAATTCTGGGAGTTGAAGTCAATTAATGCTGTTTGGGGAATTCTGGGAATTGACGTTTATTAATGCTGATTGAGGAATTCTGGGAGTTGAGGTCCATTAATGCTGTTTGGGGAATTCTGGGAGGTGAAGTCCATTAATGCTGTTTGGGGAATTCTGGGAGGTGAAGTCCATTAATGCTGGTTGGGGAATTCTGGGAGTTGAAGTCCATTAATGCTGTTTGGGGAATTCTGGGAGTTGACATTTATTAATGCTGGCTGAGGAATTCTGGGAGTTGAGGTCCATTAATGCTGTTTGGGGAATTCTGGGAGTTGATGTTTATTAATGCTGGTTGGGGAATTCTGGGAGTTGAAATCCATTAATGCTGGCTGGGGAATTCTGGGAATTGAAATCCCTTGATGCTGGCTGGAGAATTCTGGGAGTTGAGTTCCACTATTGGCTGAGGAGTTCCTTTGTGTCCTGAAGCAGACAAAAAAAGTTGTACTGGAGCACATGGGAAAAAGTCCAATCCCAGCTAATCAACAAAGCAAGAAATTTTGGCGGTCAAAAGGGGTCCTGAAGCCCCTCCCCGAGTCGTCTTCAGATCCAGACTTTTAGTTACCTAATGCAATTGGCAGAAATGGCAAAACTGACAGCCTTGATTGAAGAAGACTTTTTAATTCTGACTTGGAAATCTCTCTTGGACTCTTTATGGGACACCAAGAGAAGCAAACCTTTGATTTGGGGTTTGGAGGATTAGAATGACAGGGGATTATAGACGTAATGGAGACTGTTGTTAATGTTAAAGAGTCAGATGTATGTTTTGATCTATTATCTGTAAGGAAAAAAAAGTTGGAAGTTGTTCCTTCCCCCACACACACTTTCTACCCTTTTATCTTGCCTTTCGTCCAGTATTTCCACCCCTCCCTCCCCTCATTTTCTTTGCTGCTTTTTTACGTTTTTCAAAATTGTAGTTAATAGATTAACAATACCAGAGTGGAAGGGGCTTTGGAGATCTCCTACACCCGTCATGGCAAACCTATGGCACGTGTGCCACCTGTAGCCATATTTGCCAGCACGGCAGCCCTTGGGAGCCTCAGCTCTGGTGTGCATGTGTACACCGACCAGCTGGTTTTCGGCCTTCTGGAGGGCCAGGGGAGGCCGTTTTCGCCCTCCCCAGGCTTCAGGAGAGCCTCCACAGCCTGGGGAAAGCAAAACACCCCCCATGCTTGTGCATGCTTGGCTGGGAGGATTGCTCTAGATGATAGATAGATAGATAGATAGATAGATAGATAGATAGATAGATAGATAGATAGATAGATAGATAGATAGATGATAGATAGATAGATAGATAGATAGATAGATAGATAGATAGATAGATAGATAGGTAGGTAAGATAGATAGATAGATAGATAGATAGATAGATAGATAGATAGATAGATAGATAGATAGATAGATAGATAGATAGATAAGATAGATGATAGATAAGATAGATGATAGATAAGATAGATAGATGATAGCTGGATAGATGATAAATAGGAAATAGATATATAGGTAAATATAGATTGATAGATAGATGATAGATAGATAGATGATAGATAAGATAGATAGATGATAGCTGGATAGATGATAAATAGGAAATAGATATATAGGTAAATATAGATTGATAGATAGATGATAGATATATAGATAGATGATAGATAGATGATAGCTAGCTAGCTAGATGATATATGAATGATATATAGATAGATAGATAGATAGATGATAGATAAATATAGATAGATGATAACTGATAGAGACATAGATGATAGATAGATATATAGATAGATAGATAAGATGATAAATGATAGCTAGATGATAGATATAGATGATAGCTAGCTAGATGATAGCTATATAGGTAGATGATAGATAGATAGATAGATAGATAGATAGATAGATAGATAGATAGATAGATGATATATATATAGCTAGATAGAGGAGATAGGTAGATGATAGCTAGCTAGATGTTAGCTAGATGATAGCTAGCTAGCTAGATGATATATAGATATATAGCTGGATAGATGATAGATGATAGACAGATGACATAGATGATGATGATAGACGATAGTTATATAGACATATATATATGATAGATAGATGATATAGAGATAGATAATAGACAGATGATAAGACAGATAGATAATAGACAGGCCTATGATACACAGACAGACAGACAGAAACATAGATAGCTATAGGAAGATTTAGATAGATAGTGATCAGTCATAAATTGAGGACTACCTGTATCCATACCGAACTTGTAATGTCAGAAAAAAAAACCCGGGTAGGTCAATCGAGTCACGATGGCGGCCCCCAGCGTTGGAGGGAAGCCCCACCAGCTTTTTCACGCTAAGGCAGGGGTGTCCAATGCTGGCTGGGGAATTCTGGGAGTTGAAATCCACAAGTCTTAAAGTTCCCAAGTTTGGACACCCCTGCGCTAAGGAACCTCACAGAAACAGAAGCGATCCAGATGGGCCGGTAACCCAAACACCATCATCTCTTTATTTGAAAGTCCGTTATTATTATTATTATTAATTTTTTTCTTTAAAAAAAGGAAAAAGGTTAAAATACACAACAAACTTTTCCAAAGGAATTTCAATGTGGGCACACGCACACACACACGCACACACACTTGCGCAGACACACACACACCAAAAGACAGCGCCAACCCTTAACTCCCACCCTGCCAGGATAAGGACAACCTGGCGAGAAAACCACTACGAAACTCCGCGAAAGCCTCAGGTTGAGTGGAAGACGGAGGGGATGGGGGGGCAGCTGCCTTCCCACAAACCCACCCAGCGTCCTCGTGGTGGGTTTCCGGATCCCTGCTTCCCTTCCTGGATTGTGAGGGGAATTCTTTGGCTGGAAAAAAACAAAACAAAACAACAACCGAGAAGGGGTGCCAAACGAGCAGCCCCCCCTTCCCTTTGGGGTCAGTTCTGAAGCAACGTGGCGATTCTCCTCAGTACATGACTTCGTAAACGGAGGCTTTCTTGTCCCCGGATCCGGTGACGATGAATTGATCGTCTGTGGAAACGTCGCAGCTGAGGACGGACGAGGTTTCTTTCGACTGAGGAGACAGGAAGAAAGGAAGGTTACACAAAGGGAGATGGCTCTGCGGGCCTTGACTGTGGTGGCCCGCCAGTGCCCGGCGGAGCTGGCTGCAGATTCGGACATCGAGGAGGTTGGGGAGGAACCTGGGCCAGTCTTGGAGTCTGGGGAAGGCTCTGATGAGGGCTCTGTGTCAGAGGCAGAGAGGGGGCCAGAGCCTTCTGCCAGTTATCAGCTGCCTTCAGAGTCAGACATCAGTGAGGCAGAGGAACAGCTGGAGCCTGTTCCCAGTGTGCGCATGCGCAGTTGCCGGACGAAGGGAACAGCTAAAGAACAAGGGTCGACTTGGGAGTAAGGCCACAGGCGGATGATGAATGGCCCCTCCCAGAGGAAATAAAAGAGAAGCAACAGGGGAGTGGAGTTTGCAGGAGACAATTAGTTCGCTTTATTGGTTTGTGACTCTCCGAGACTCCTGGCCAGGTTCTGCGGATCTTGGCCTGGCAGTTCTCCAAGCCAGATAAGGTCTGTGATCATAAATCCTCCCTTGAAAGACTTTGCTGGATGTGAAGGAGCAGAATTCACAGTCAGTGAATAAAAGGGTTTTTTTGTCAGGACAAGGAGTTGGCTTCAGGCTCTTGGGAAGCCTCGGTCAGAAATTGACTTATGACCACAATTTGTCCGAAATGGTATAGGGTAGTGATGGCTAACCCTTTTGCCATCGCGTGCCAAAAGGGGGGGAGCATGGGCGGGGGTTCACACACCCATAATTCTATGTGCACGACACCCCCCCACACGCATGCATGCGTGACTCCCGCCCCCCCCCGCTTTTGGTGCGTGACGGACCTGTTTTTCGCCCTCCCCAGGCTTCAGAAGCTTTCTAGGAGCCTGGGGAGGGTGAAAATGGCCTCCCCCCAACCCGGAGGCTTCAGGAGGCTTCCTTGAAGCCTCTGGAGGACGAAAAACAACCCAACATGCAAACTGGAAATTCAGGAACAGACTGAAGCCTCCGGAGGAAGAAAAATGGCCGAAGTCAGCTGGCCAATGCACAGGAGCTGACAGGACAACGCCTTGCGTGCCCTAACAAATGGCTCTGCGTGCCACCTGTGGCAGGCGGGCCGTAGGTTCGCCATCGCGGGTGTAGGGTTTCTTGCTCAATCTAAGGGTTGGACTAGAACCGGGGTCTCCAACTTTGGCCACTTTAAGACTTGTGGACTTCAACTCCCACAATTCCTCAGCCAGCTTTGCTTTGTTGAACCCCTGGACGAGACGACCTCCAAGGTCCCTTCCACCTCGGTTATTCTAATTCCAACGATTGAGCCCGACATTCCTGTTGCTAAGCAAGACAGTTGTTAAGTGAGGTTGGCTCCATTTTACCGGCTTCCCTGCCACAACGGACGTTAAGCCAGGGGTGTCCAAACTTGGGAACTTTAAGCCGGCTGGGGAATTCTGGGAGTTGAAGTCCACAAGTCTTAAAGTTCCCAAGTTTGGACACCCCTGCGTTAAGCGAATCCCTGCGACTGTTAACATTAGTAACGGGGTTGTTAAGCGAATCTGGCTTCTTTCATTGACTTGGCTTGTCCGAAGGTCGCAAAAGCGGATTATATGACACTGCATTTCAAGCACAGGGAGTCCTTGACGTACTCGTTTAGTGACCATTTGAAGTGACAGCAGCGCTGAAAAAAACGTGACTTATGACCCTTGCAGCCTCCGCGCAGTCACGTGTTCAAAACTCAAGACGCTTGGCAAGTCCTCATAGTTATGACGGCTGCAGTGTCCCGGGGTCACATGATCCCCTTTTGCAAACTTCTGAGAAGCGAAGGGAATGGGGAAGCCAGATTCCCTTAACCCTGTGGCTAACTTAATAACTGCAGTGATTCATTTAACGACTGTGGCAAGAAAGGTAGCAAAATGGGGCAGAATTCACTTAACAACTGTCTCGCTCATCTACAGGAATTTTGGGCTTTTGTGGTCACAAATCAAGGAGTATCTGTATCCCATGGTTATAATTAACATGTTTTTTTGCCAAAACTGGCATGGACTTCTGGATTTTGGCAAAAACACACCATAGTAAACGGGGTTCGCTTAACAACCTTGGATTCGCTTAACAACCGTAATGATTGAGTTAGGCACCACTACAAAAAAAAGAAAGTTTGTTCACACGATGACCTCCTTTGCAAGTGCCACTCCTTATGACTGTAATGGGCAGGCTCCATTACGTTCATAACTTGAGGACTGCCTATAGGTATTGTGTTCCTCCCAGCTGTCCTTATGTATGGGCACAGTATAAGTGCGGATCCAAATTATTATTATTTTGTGTCTTTTCCTGTTCCGCAGTATCTCGTCTCATTTGGAGATGGATTTACTTACTACTCATCACAATGAAGATTCACAGGAAGATGTTTTTAAAATCATTTTCCAAGTTTGGCTAAAATGGAATTCCTTCCTTCCTTCCTCCCTCCCTCTCTCCTTCTTTCCTATTCCTTCTTTCCATCTTCCCTCCTTCCCTCTACTCTTCCTTTTTCCTTTCTTCCTTCTACCCCCAACCCTCCCTCTACTCTTCCTTTTCTCCCTCCCTTTCTTTCCCATTCCTTCCTTCCTTCTTTCTTCCCTCCCTCCTTCTTTCCTATTCCTTCTTTCTGTCTTCCCTCCTTCCCTCTACTCTTCCTTTTTCCTTTCTTCCTTCTACCCCCAACCCTCCCTCTACTCTTCCTTCCTTTTCTCCCTCCCTTTCTTTCCCATTCCTTCCTTCTTTCTTCCCTCCCTCCTTCTTTCCTATTCCTTCTTTCCGTCTTCCCTCCTACCCTCTACTCTTCCTTTTTCCTTTCTTCCTTCTATCCCACACCCTCCCTCTACTCTTCCTTGTTTTTTCTTTCCTTCCTTTTCTCCAACCCTTTCTTTCCCATTCCTTCCTTCCTTCTTCCCTCCCTCCCTTCTTTCCTATTCCTTCTTTCCGTCTTCCCTCCCTTCCTCTACTCTTTTTTCCTTTCTCCTTCTACCCCCAACCCCCCTCTACTCTTCCTTCCTGTTTTTTCCTTCCTTTTCTCCCAACCTCCCTCCCTTTCTTTCCCATTCCTTCCTTCCTTCTTCCCTCCCTCTACTTCTCTTCCTCTTTTTCCTTCTTCCTTTCACCCCCACACTCCCTCTATTCTTCTTTCTGTTTTTTCCTTCCTTCCTTTTCTCCCACCCTCCCTTTCTTTCCCATTCCTTCCCTCCTCCTTCCCTCTTCTTCTTCTCTTCCTTTTTTTCCTTCTTCCTTTCACCTCCACATTCCCTCTATCTTCCTTCTGTTTTTCCCTTCCTTTCTTCCCACTCACCCACATGATAGGGTTAATATTTTGACTTTTCTCCCAGTTCTCTTCTGCATATTGACAGACTATTTCCCATAATATGAAGATCTATTTCCCCACCGGTCAATATCAGCAAAACTCACAATTAGTGAAAACATTGGGGCATTGACCTTGACTCCAAAGGCACCTGTGCTTTTTTGTTGGATGCAAAACAATTTTGTTTAGGCCTTTTTTTGCAATGTTCTTTTGTTCTCTTCCTGCCCGGAATAACTCGAGTAAACGGATTGAGGGCATCGGAAGAAGTTCCTGCAATCCAGCCGGTGATTTAAGAGACTCTCAAGCTAACCTCCTCGTAGCCTTTGACGCCATCTGATTTTACAGGAATTATCACCACCATCCTACCCGCAAAATACAGATAAATCCTCAACTTATGACCACAATTGAGCCCAAAACGTATGTTGCTAACGGAGACATTCGTGAAGTGAGTTTTGTCCCATCTTACGACTTTTCTTGCCACGTTGCTTACGTGAATCACTGTGGTTGTTAAGTGAGTCACATGGTTGCTAAGTGAATCTGGTTTTCCCCTTGACTTTTGCTTGTCAGACGGTCGCAAAAGGGGATCACATGACCCCAGGACACTGCGACCGTCATAACTACGAGTAAATCGCGTGACAGTGGGGATGCTGCAACAGCCATAAGTGTGAAAAACGGTCATAAGCCAGTTTTTTCAGTGCCGTCGTAACTTCAAACGGTCAGTAAACGGACAACTTGTAAGTCGAGGACTACCTGTAGCTATTGGCTTACTGGACTTTCTACAGGCAGTCCTCGACTTGCAACCATTCGTTTAGTGACTGTTCAAAGTTACAAAAGCGCTGAAAAAAGTGACACGCCCATTTTTCACAGTGATTAACCTTTGTAGCTTCCTTATGGTTACGAGATCAAAACTCAGGTGCTTGGCTACGGATTCATATTTATGACGGGGGCAGGATCCTGGGGTCATGTGATTTCCCCTTTTGCGACCTTTTAGCTCTTTTAATCAATAAACAAGCACAAAATTGGTTTTTTCATGAGGAGCGATTGTGACCCTCCCACTTTCCAATTCACAGGGTAAAAATGTAGACGATTATATCTTCAATTTCAATTTAGTTTATGAAAGTCATAGACCAGAACAAATAAAAACACTCAGTGAATATACAATTAAAAATTCTAGCATAAGATAATAAAACAACAACTGAGATCTGTGATAAAAATCCAGCCGGTCAATTATACATGGCGTACCTATACTAAAATTCCAATTTACAGGATAAAATGTAGAAGATTAATAGAACAGAATAGGAATAAGACTGGAATAGAATAGAATAGGAACGTGGAGTGGAGTGGAAGAGAAGGGAATAGAGAATGGAATAGAGTAGAATAGAATAACAGAGTTGGAAGGGACCTTGGAGGTCTTCTAGTCCAACCCCCTGCTCAAGCAGGAAACTCTATATCCGTGATGGCGAATCTATGGCGCATGTGTCACAGGTGGAATGTGGAGCCAAATCTGCTTGCACGCGAGCTGTCAGTTCCAGTGCGCATGTGCACGCCGGTCAGCTGATTTTCGGCTGTGTTGTGCTGGCTGGGGGATTCTGGGAGTTGAAGTCCACAGGACTTAAAGTTGCCAAGGTTGAGAAACACTACCATTCCAGACAAATGCTTGCCCAATCTCTTCTTTAAAAAAACCCCAGTGTTGGAGATTTCCCCACCTTACCTGGAAGATGCTGGCTCCATAAGGAGTCCGCCAGGCATTTAGCAGGTTGTCCTTCCCGGTGCTGACAAACCATTTCCCTGTATGTGAGAGAAACAGAAGCAAGCTTGTAGGTCTCTTCCAGGTCTGATCCTGGCCAGCTTTTGCCAACCTGAGACAAACTCCGTTAGGGAGTTTGTTTGAAACACGGTCTTCAATGGTTCTGGGTAACCTAGGGCAATGTGCAATAAAATCCATCAGTCAGAGCAGTGTTTTGCAAACTCTGCCATTTTAAGACAGGTGGACTTCAACTCCCAGAAGTCCACTTGTCTAGAATAGAATAGAATAGAATAGAATAGAATAGAATAGAATAGAATAGAATAGAATAATAGAATAGAATAAGAATAGTAGAATACAATAAGGAATAAGACTAGACTAGAAGAATAGAATAAGAATTAGATTAGAATAGAATAGGATAGGTTAGGATAGAATAGAAAAAAGAAGAAAAAAATGAGCGGAATGGAATAGAATCAGAATAATACAATAGAATACAATACAATAGAATAGAATAAAACTAGACTGGAAGAATAGAATAAAATAAGAATAGAATAGAATAGAATTCGATAGAATAGAAAAAAGAAGAAAAAAATGAGTGAAATGGAATGGAATGGAATAGAATAAGAATAGAATAATCGAATAGAATAGAATAAGGAATAAGACTAGACTAGAAGAATAGAATAAGAATTAGAATAAAATAAGAATAGATTAGGATAGAATAGAAAAAAGAAGAAAAGAAAAAAATGAGTGGAATGAAATGGAATAGAATAAGAATAATTAGAATAGAATAAGAATAAGAATAATGGAATAGAATAGAATAAGGAATAAGACTAGTCTAAAAGAATAGAATAATAATTAGAATAAAATTAGAATAGAATAGAATAGGATAGGATAGAAAAAAGAAGGAAAAATTAGTGGAATGGAATGGAATAGAATAAGAATAATAGAATAGAATAGAATAGAATAAGGAGTAAGAGTAGACTAAAAGAATAGAATAAGAATTAGACTAAAAGAATAGAATACGAATTAGAATAAAATAAGAATAGAATAAAATAGAATAGAATAAGGAGTAAGATTAGACTAAAAGAATAGAATAAGAATTAGACTAAAAGAATAGAATACGAAATAGAATAAAATAAGAATAGAATAGAACAGAATAGGATAGGATAGGGTAGAATAGAAAAAATAAGAAAAAATGAGTGGAATGGAATGGGATAGAATAGAATAAGAATAATAGAATAGAATAAGGAGTAAGATTAGACTAAAAGAATAGAATAAGAATTAGAATAAAATAATAGAATATGAATTAGAATAAAATAAGAATAGAATAGGATAGGATAGGATTGAATAGAAAAAAGAAGAAAAAAATGAGTGGAATGGGATGGAATAGAATAGAATAATAGAATAGAATAGAATAAGGAATAAGATTAGACTAGAAGAATAGAATAAGAATTAGAAAAAAAAAGAATAAAATAGAATAGGATAGGGTAGAATAGAAAAAAGAAGAAAAGAGTGGAATGGAATGGCATAGAATAGAATAATTATTGGCCAAGTGTGATTGGACACACAAAGAATTTGTCTTTGGTGCAGATGGTCTCAGTGTACATAAGGAGAATAAGAATACATTCGTCAAGAATAAAAGATACAACACTTAGTGGTAGTCATAGGATACTAAATAAGCAATCAAAATCATACTAGGAAACTAAATAAAACAATACAAATGGTAAAGATACAAGAAACATGGTACTAGTCCTAAATAAAGAGGAAGTAAAGAGGAGATAGGTAATCGGAAGGACGAGAATAGTAATATAGTCTTAGTAAATATTTTTTACTATTTGTGTGTCGGGGGGAATTAGTTGTTTAGCAGAGTGATGGCGTTTGGGGGAAAAAACTGTCCTTGTGCCTAGTTGTTCTGGGGTGCAGTGCTCTATAGTGTCGTTTTGAGGGTAGAAGTGGAAAAACCCGGAGGGAGCGCATCTTCCCGCAGAGACAGGCATGCCAAGGGTGAAAGGAGGGACACCCACCACAGGAAGCGAACTTCAGGGAGAGGACGCAGCTCTCGTGAAGGTGCAGCTGGTACTTCTCCGATTTGGTCACGTGGAGGATTTCCACGTTGCTGCTCTCCATCCCCACGGCCAGCCACTCTCCCGTGGGGCAGTAGCCCAGGGAGAAGATCTGGAGAGAGAGGAGGAAAAAGATGGGATACTTGTTGCAACCCAAGCAGAGGAAAGAGAAACAGAAACTGAAAGCGGCCCCAAATTCAGTTCGAAGTTCCTAGTCCTCATGAGGACCAAAGCTTGATGAGGTTGCAATCTGACCAAAAGCCAGATAAAAGGCAGGATGGTTTTCACGAGAGACAAAGTTAACAAGAGCAGAAGGACGGCAGAAGCCTTCACTTACAACAATCCGTTTAGTGACCGTTCTAAGTTACAACGGCATTGAAAAAAAAGTGACCTGTGACCGTTTTCACACTCAGGATTGTTGCAGCATCCTCAGGTGCTACATGATTTACATTCAGACGATTGACAACTGGTTCATATTTATGACGGTTGCGGTGTCCCGGGGTCACGCGATCCCCTTTTGTGACCTTCAGACAAGCAAAGTCAATGGGGAATTCACTTAACAACCGTGTTACTAATTTAACAACTGCAGTGATTCACTTAGCAACTGTGGCCAAGAAAATGGGTCCCATCTCACTTAACAAATTTCTCACTTAGCAACAGAAATTCTGTAGTCGTAAGCCGAGGACTATCTGTATTTTACAGACTTTCTGACATTAAATACCACAAGTCCCCAATGATGTAACTGGGCCATCCTTCTGAGCCCCCCAACCTGGTTTTCCCCTCCTTTCTCCCAGCTGACCTGGGAACTGAAGTCATGTTGCTGCAGCTGCCGGCCTTCGCGGAGGTCCCAGCACCGGACGGTGTTGTCTAAACCGCCGGTCCAGAGTTTGGTGCCATCGTTGGAAATGTCAATGCAACTCGCCCCGTCCGTGTGACCCTGGAACTGTCTGGAGGGAGAGGAGAAGAAGTGGAGGGGGAGAAGACAAAGGAGGAGGAAGAGGAGAAGAGGGAGGAGGTGGAGGAGGGTAAAGAGAAGGAAGAATAGAAGCATGGGAGCAGGAAGAGAGGAGGAGGAAGAGGGAGAGCAGGAGAAAGAGAAGAATAAGAGAAAAATGGAAGAGGAGGAAGAGAAGGGAGAAGGAAGGAGGAGGAGAAGAGGAAAGGGAAAAAGAATAGGAGCAGGAAGAGAAGGAAGAGGGGAAAAGAAGAGGAAGAAAAGAAAAATGGAGGAAGAGAAAGGAAAGGAGAATCGTGAGCAAAAAAAAAAATACATTCCCATTCCACGGATGTAAAATTATCTTCAGAAACTCATTTACCAAACTCATACAAGCTCCTAGTCCTTATGGACCTGAAAGTGTACCCAAGTGCATTTCACAGCCATGCCTGCTAGAAATACCCAAACTAGAAGGAAATTGTCAGTATCGAAGACACCCTATAAATAATTGGCATCTTTTGGGAGATTGATTGTTTTTTGTGTTATGGAACTATTTTTTACGTTCCCTTTTCATTGATATAATCCAGAAATATGGAAGTATTTCAGTTAACCCTTTTTGTTTAATTGCAACATTAAATTCAACATTAAATTCAACTTCTGCCCAGTTGTTGTGGCCCACTGGCGGCCAGCGGAGCTGGCTGCAGAGTCGGAGAGTGAGGAAGTTGGGGAGGAACCTGGGCCAGTCCTGGAGTCTGGGGAAGGCTCTGATGAGGGCTCTGTGTCGGAAGCAGAGAGGGGGCCAGGGCCGTCTGACAGTTATCAGCTGCCTTCAGAATCGGACAGCAGTGAGGCAGAGGAGCCTGTTCCCAGTGTGCGCATGCGCAGAGATGCCAGAAGACAAGAACAACTAAAAAGCAGAGTCAACTTAAGAGTAAAGCCACACCTTGGAGGTGATTGGTCCCTTCCATAGGATACAAAAGAGGAGCAAACGGGGAGCGGGCTTTTGCAGGAAACAATTCATTCCTTCGGTCAGTTAAAGAGTGGAAAGTTCTGTTTGCGACTATAAGAGACTCTGTGCCAAGTGTTGCCTTGCCCTGCGTTTGGAAACTAGTTATCTGGCAGCTCTCCAAGCGAGATAAGGTGCGTGTGGATAAACGTTCCTTTGAAATACTGTTTGCCAAGTCTTTCGGACGGTGAATGAAAGGAATTCACAGTCGTGTAAATAAAAGGAGTTTTGCTGGGACCCAGACTCCGCTTCTTGCTTTCTAAGGAAGCCTGGGTCATAACACCCAGGTCTGTTTTAAGGTGAGATGAGGACGGGCCAGCCAAAGTCTGTGATCAGTGGAAGCCCGGAGTTGGTGCTTCCCCGTGCCAAGCGGTCACGGCAGCCCCTCGGCCCAGACAAGAGTCCTTACCGAACCAGGGTTTGGTTCTGCAGATCCCAGACCACAATGTTGCCGTCGCTGCAGCAGGAGAAGCAGACTTTGGCGTCGGGGCTGATGGCTAGAGCGTAGCAGGCCGGGGCGGAGGAGGTCAGCTCGGCCTTGATTCTGGGCGTGGGGGCCGCCAAGTCCCAGATGGACAAGGTGCTTGCCTCGCCCCCAACGATGAGGCTGTGGCCGTCGGGAAGAAGCTTGCAGGATCGAATGTAGTTATCTCGGTTCTGGAAGAGGGGGGGTAGAAAAGAGGAAAATCAGGAAAGGGGGGAAAGAACTGCATTCCCATCCCTTGTTGAGGGGCAGCATTGGGGGCCCACCAATTTGCTCTCCGGGAAAAGATTCCGCTCCTTCTTTCTTGAGAATTCGAGGGGATTGCAAAAGAAAAGTTCCCAGCTCCTTCGGTGAGGATGAATAGCAGGAGGAAAGGGAGGGGAGCCAGTTGTAAAAAGAAGAGAGACCAACTTTAAATCTAGATGCCAGCGTGAAGAATTGATGCTATAAAACACCATAAGCGTTTCTGGGGGAGGCTGAGCTTTGCCCAGAGAGATTGAAAGCTAGGGAAATAGCTAGGGTGGGTGGATTTCCTTTCAGTTGATTACTATAGGAAGGAAGGAAGGAAGGAAGGAAGGAAGGAAGGAAGGAAGGAAGGAAGGAAGGAAGGAAGGAAGGAAGGAAGGAAGATAGATAGATACAGGAAGGAAGGAAGGAAAATGAAAATGGAAGGAAGGAAAAATGAAAATGGAAGGAAAGAAGGAACAGGAAGAAAGGAAAAAGAAGAGAAGGAAGGAAGGAAAAATAAGAAAAGGAAGGAAGGAGATGGGGACAACAAAAAAGGAGGGAGGGAGGAAGAGAAGGAGATGGGGGACAGGAAGGAAGAAAGAAAGGAAGGAAGGAAAGAAGGAAGGAAGGAAGACAGACAAGGAAAGAAGGAGAG
This sequence comes from Natrix helvetica, assembly GCF_964273705.1. Classification (NCBI taxonomy): domain Eukaryota; kingdom Metazoa; phylum Chordata; class Lepidosauria; order Squamata; family Natricidae; genus Natrix; species Natrix helvetica. Next base: position 9,723,826 of record NC_138548.1, read on the forward strand.
AGGAGAGTGGGAGCAAAGGAAGATGGAAGGTAAGAGAAGGAAAGAGAGAAGGAAGGAAAAAGGAATGAAAGAGAAGAAGGGAAAGAGAAGGAAGGAGAGAAGGAAAAAGAGAGGAGAGGGAAGGAAGGAAAGGGGAGAAGTGAATGAATGAATGAAGGCAGGAAGGAAGGAAAGATGGGGAAGGGAAGAGATAGGAGTAAGGAGAAGGAGGGAAGAAAAAGAAAGTACTGGAGAAGAAGCATCATAAAATTCAACCAACCCCAAAGGTTTGCACCCAACCAGTCAGGGAGGCTCCCGCTTGGCTTACCAGGCAGTCCAGCTGTGCCACGGGGGTCTTGGTGCCCGGCTGCCCCACATCCCAGACCTTGACGCAGCCTCTGCCCCCCGTGTAGACGTGCTGGGTGGAATTGCTGATGGTCACGGCACAGACCACCTCGCCGTGGGAGAGCGTGTGGAGCTGCCGGGCATGGCGCGGGATGCCGGAGCCGATCAGGGCGTCAGGAGGGAAGGGCACCGGCTGCATCTGCCCGTCAGCGCTTACGTGGAAGGAGTAGGCTCTGGGTGGGAGGACAGACACGGCTCACTTACGCAGGCAGCCCACAAAGGGCCCTGGGGAACAGGGCCGCTCGGGTGGCTGCAACCGACCAACATCTGGAAGGCGAGATCAGATGTTCAGCCCAGCTCTTTGAAGTTCTGAACTGCTGGCCTTGTTGATATTCCAGTCTTTTGACAGTCTCAGCTCTTGCTATTTCTCTCTATTTTGGATCTTGGCTAAAATGTTTACAATCCCCCTCCCCCACACATTAAGGGCAGTTTAATAGTAGCTGGATGGATGAAGAAAGGGAGGGAAGGACAAGGGAAGGAAAGAAGGAAGAAAAGGGGGAAAGAAAGAGAAGGGAAGAGGGAAAGCAAAGAAAGAGAAGAGAGAAAGGAAAAGAAGAGGAAAAGGAAAGGAAGGAAAGAGGGAAAGAAAGAGAAGGGAGAAAAGAAAGGAAGAGGGAAAGGAAGAGAAAAAGCAAAGAAAGGGAAGAGAAAGGAAGAGTGAAAGGAAGGGAAGGAAAAGGGGAAGAAAAGAGGGAAAGAAAGAGAAGAGAGAAAAGAAAGGAAGAGGGAAAGGAAGGGAAGAGGGAAGGGAAGAGAAAAAGCAAAGAAAGGGAAGAGAAAGGAAGGGAAGGGAAAAGGGAAGGGAAGAAAAGAGGGAAAGAAAGAGAAGGGAAGGGAAGAGGGAAAGGAAGGGAAGGAAAAAGGGAAGGGAGAAAAAGAGGGAAAGAAAGAGAAAGGAAAAGGGAAAGCAAAGAAAGGGAAGAGAAGAGGAGAAAGGAAAGGAAGAGGGAAATTGAGGGAAGGAAAGGGGATGGAAGAAAAAAGGAAAAGAAAGAGAAGGGAAGGGAAGAGGGAAAGGAAGGGAAAGAAAAAGGGAAGGGAGGAAAAGAGGGAAAGAAAGAGGGGAAGAGGAAAAGCAAAGAAAGGGAGGAGAAAGGAAGAGAGAAAGGAAAGGAAGAAGGAAGGGAAGGAAAGAAAAGAGGGAAAGGAAAGGAAGGAAAAGGAAGAAAAGGGGGAAAGGAAGGGAAGGAGACAAGGGAAGGGAGAAGGCAAAGGAAAGAAAGAGAGAAGGAAAGAAGGGGACTTTGGAATTTGTGCCATGCATTATGTCCAGGGCTACCGTCCCAGAGGGGAGGGGAGGGGAGGGGGGCAGGCCTTGATTCAGACCCCCTGCTCTCAAAGGGGGCAGATTGCTGAGCTCCTTCACACACTTACGGCTTGGCGGAAGACATGCTGGCTTGCATCCCCGCTGAAAGGCTGGAAGCCCTCAAATGCACGTGAGGATCATACGCTACCTAGAAGGACGGAGGAACTCCGGTTAATACCAGGGAAGCCCACCCACCCCTCCCCTGCAAGGGGACTTCTCCCCACAGACTCACCAAGGGGGAACGCCCGTAGCTGCCCGTCCCTACAACGGCGGCCCCGTTCAGCTGGGGGGAGACCAGGTGCAGCCCGGCGTAGGCTCCGGTGCCCACCATGTCACCGTTGACTGAAACATGGGCGACGTTAAAAGCGGCTTGATAGGAGCTCTGGACGGTGAGCGGATTCCGAAGGCTCAAAGCTGAAACCGAAAGAGAAGATTCTCTGGTTCATTTTCCACAATTGCTTCAAATTCGCCCTGTTTCTCAGCCTTAGCAACTGTATGGACTGAAACTCCCAAGATTCCCCAGTCAGTCAGGGGAATTCTGGGAGTTGAAGTCCACAGATTGAGTGAGGAATTCTGGGAGTTGAAGTCCACAGATCTGGGCTGAGGAATTCTGGGAGTTGAAGTCCACAGAGCTGGGCTGAGGAATTCTGGGAATTTAAGTCCACAGATCTAGAGTGAGGAATTCTGGGAGTTTAAGTCCACAGATCTGGGTTGAGGAATTTGGGTATTGAAGTCCACAGATCTGGGCTGAGGAATTCTGGGAGCTGAAGTCCACAGATCTGGGTTGAGGAATTCTGGGAGTTGAAGTCCACTGATCTGGGCTGAGGAATTCTGGGTGTTGAAGTCCACAGATCTGGGCTGAGGAATTATGGGAGTTTAAGTCCACAGTTCTGGGCTGAGGAATTCTGGGTGTTTGAAGTCCACAGATCTGGGCTGAGGAATTATGGGTGTTGAAGTCCAAACCTCTTTAAAGTTGCTGGAGCTGAGAAATACAGTCTTAAAAGCAGGCCTGCATTTCAATTTAACTCCCCTTTCTCTCTCACTCTCACCCACACTCACAGGTCCAACCTTAACAAATGAGTAAGCTGCGAGTTACACACTCTAAGCCAATTAACATTCTGGGCAACCACTGTAGCCTGCTAGTAATTTTTATGAGCTTATTGACAGGGGTGCTTTAAAACTGTCCTTTCATCAGTTCTGCCTCTTCCTTCAGCTAACCTTGGTCCTCCATTTCATTTTATTTGTTTTACTGCCTTCTTAACAGCCCTACAGTGGTGACTTCCTGCCACAAATGCTTCCCCACCCCCCAAAAAAAGCCTCTTTGCAACTCTTCTTTGTTAATCCAATGGGAACTGCTTCAAGTTTCTAGTCCTTATGATGAATGCAGACATTTGTGAAACAGGACCAGGATAATTTCTCAATACTGGCTTGTTTTTAAAACGATTAAAAGGACAATAGATTTTTCTTCATCGATCTGATGCCCAGAAAACTGAAGCCTTTAGTCCGTATGGCAAAAAGAATTCAGAAATTTTATTAACGAATCTTTCTTGTGCTGGGAAACCTTTTCCACTATTTTTGGGAGTTCTCCAGACTTCAGATTATTATTATTTTTTTGCCTCCAAAAGTACATTTTTTTTCTTCACCCAGGGAAGTAAGTATGAAAATTTCTCCCTCTTTTTGGGAGATTTGTTATACTGCTGACTCCACAACTATTCATGACTCATTCTGGCTTCTTAAGACTTCACACAGCAATCATAGCTTAATTTTGTTTAAAAAGTTTTGAAAACTGAAGAGAGAGAAAGGGGTTAGGGCAGTCTTTTTCTCAACCTTGGCAACTTGAAGATGTCCGGACTTCAACTCCCAGAATTCCCCAGCCAGCATTCGCTGGCTGGGGAATTCTGGGAGTTGAAGTCCAGACATCTTCAATTTGCCTAGGTTGTGAAAAACACTGGGTTAAGGTGAGGTAGGAGACATTCCTCCTATCCTAAAATGTTGCGTTGGTTTTTCATCAGGGACTCTATTACCAACTCCCAACCCGCAGTCAGAAAACTAGCAAGTGTGTGCTAATTTTCTCAATGCTGGGAGATGTTCTGGCCTAGGCTTCTTGAGAAAGCATAAATCACAAACTTAGTCCCCAAAAACCCTCTTTCATTTAGACGGCTGTGAATTATGGTCATTCACAGCCCGTAATGATCCGCAAACATTCTGTGAAGATTCCTTTATCTCCCTTGAAATGCTGCCAGAGATCGAATTGCCAATTACCCTATTTTTCGGACTATAAGACGCACCGGTGTATAAGACACACCAAGATTTCGACGAGGGAAGAAAAAAAAGTGTTTCTCTTCCCCGGCCCTCAGGGGCACTCTGCAGGCTTCAGCAGGGCTGGGGGAAAGCAAAAACGCCCCCGTTTTTCACCAAAATGGGGGCATTTTCCCCTTTCCCCAGCCCTGCTGAAGCCTGCAGAGTGCTTCTGGGGGGGTGGGGGAAGGCAAAAACATCCCCATTTTGGTGAAAAGCGACCCGTTCTTTGCCCATTTTTCACAAAAATGGGACGCGGGGACGGTGGTTCTGGAGGCCAAAATGGCTGTATTCAGTGTATAAGACACACCAACATTTCCACGCTCTTTTAGGGGGGAAACGGTGCGTCTTATACTCCGAAAAATACGGTAGTACAGCACAGAGTCAAACAGGATGTCTCAGAGCTTGAACCGGACTAGAATGAACTAATTGCTTCCTGCAAAGGCTCACTGTCCATTTGCTCCTCTTTTATGTCTTATGGGAGGGGCCAATCATCTCCAAGCCTTACTTCCGAGTCACCCTTTTTGTCTTAATTGCTCTTGCTTTCTGGCAGTTCTGCGCGTGCGCACACTGGGAACAGGCTCCCACTGTTCTTCTGCCTTGCTGATGTCAGCACGTAACTACCAGATGGCCCTGGCCCCCTCTCTGCCTCCGACGCAAAGCCCTCTTCCGAGCCTTCCCCAGACTCCAAGATTGGCCCATGTTCCTCCCCACCTTCCTCACTGTCTGACTCTGCTGCCAGCTCCGCAGGCCGCCCGTGGACCACAACAGGAGAGGCCTAAGAATTGTAGCAAGGTGCAAACTCCCCAGTGGTGGGTTCCGGATTCCGTTGCAACCGGTATGGTGCAACGGGGCCCGGCATCCACCACGAATGCACCCAGCGCGTGCATGTTTCCTACCCTCCAGCGATACCTCTGCAACGCTCCAGCTGCTCGGCGGAGCGTCGTGTAGCCGCCATATGTGCCATGCACGGAAGCGCCAAAGAGTTCAAATACAGGTAAGGACGATGGGCGGGCGGGTGGGCCCTCCGGAGCACCGTACCGGAACAGTACCCGGTACTCCGGGCAGGCACTGGTACAACTGTACCGGGGTGTACCGGGGTGTACCGCCTGCAACCCATCACTGAATCTTCCCCTAAACCTGGTTCTATCACTTCCAGCATCCCTTTACACCATCCTCATTACCAAGTGACTCCGGGGATGGTGCGTTGGCCTAGAAGTGGCACTCTCGCCTCACAAGCAGGAGGCTGTGAGTTCGATCCTAGGTAGAGGCAGATATTTATCTCTCTGGGCACGATAAGAATATATCTGCCAAACAAAACTCCGCATTGGCAACAGGAAGGGCATCCGGCCATTAAAACACTCTGCTAAACTGAAACAACATTCAGTTGCCCAGACTCCATCCTGCAAGGGATTGTGGGGTCGTTAAATGAAGAGGATTATTACCGAGTGATTCCACCGTCTGCTTCGTTACTCCTGGACGGAACTGGGGGAGGGTGCCAGAAGATCCAGGCATGGTTCCTTCGCCTTGGGAATTTGGGGTGTTCGACTTCAAACCGGGGGTGACTGCTTTTTCTACCTGCAAAATACTGCTTATTTATTGTCATGAAAATAGAAAATAAAGTAAAATGCTTATTTATTTCTATTTTGACGCCTTAGCTTTCCATGGGCAACACCGGCCCTCAAAATCATTTGCATTTTTTCCTGTCTATTTTTGTTTGCATTTTGTGGTTTTTGTCATAAGCTAAGGATTGGGACCTTACCCAGGGTTAGTTGGAACATCAAAAGTAACTGAATGAACCGATAAAACGATTTTCACAAAACTTACCGCTTTTCTGCGTCATCAAACTTGATCAAATTTGTGTCATCAAATTTGAATTTACTGGTCAGAATCCGTCTGGGAAGGTCACAAAATGGTGCTCCACTCCAATCATCACTGGAGGTTTTCAAGAAGAGGCTGGACAGTCACTTGTCTGAAATGGTATAGGATCTCCTGCTCGAGCAGGGGGTTGGACTAGAGGACCTCTGAGGTCCCTTCTGGCTCTATTCTGATGGATTGACTGATCACATGACCCCGGGGCACTGCAATTGTTTTAAATATATGCCGGCTGCCCAGCGCCTGAATTTTGATCAAGGGACCGTGGGGATGCTGCAACGGTCATAAGTGCGAGGAACAGACATAAGTGCGAGGAACAGACATAAGTGCGAGGAACAGACATTAAAAATACCATTGTGGCTTCGAACGATCATTAAAACAAGGTTTGTAAACTTAGGACCACCTATAACAGAATAGAATAGAATAACACAGTTAGAAGGGACCTTTGAGGTCTTCTAGTCCAACCCAGTTTGGCAGGAAACCCGACACCATTTCAGACAAATGGTTGTCCAATTTCTTCTTAAAAGCCTCCATTATTGGAGCACCCAAAATTTCTGGAGGCAAGTCGTTCCACTGATTAATTGTTCTAACTGTCAGAAAACTTCTCCTTAGTTCTAGGTTGCTTCTCTCCTTGATTCGTTTCCATCCATGGCTTCCTTAATCACCTTTGTTGCTCTTCTCTGCACTCGTAATAGCAATAACACTTAAGACTTATATACCACTCCATAGCGCTCTAAGAGAATAACAGAATAACAGAGTTGGATGGGACCTTGGAGGTCTTCTAGTCCAACCCCCAGCTCAAGCATTCCGTTGCAGATGGAATGGCTATCCAAACTCTTCGTGAAAACCTCCAGTGTTGGAACATTCACAACTTCTGGAGGGAAGCTGTTCCACCGGTTAATTGTTCCCACTGTTAGAAAACTTCTCCTTAATTCCAGGTTGCTTCTCTCCTTGATTAGTTTCCACCCATTGCTTCTTGTTCTGCCCTCAGGTGCCTTGGAGAATAGTTTGACTCCCTCTTCTTCGTGGCAACCCCTGAGATATTGGAAGACTGCTATCATGTCTCCCCTAGTCCTTCTTTCTCTTAAGCTAAACATACCCAGTTCCTGCCACCGTTCTTCCTATGTTTTAGTCTCCAGTCCCCTAATCCTCTTTGTTGCTCTTCTCTGCACTCTTTCTGGAGTCTCAGGGGTGTAAGCCTGGAAATAGCAAAGTACTGGCCCACAATGCCCCTGGCAGCCAAAATGGGGGCGCGTCCCCCCCACATGGTACCCCCCAAACCCCGTTTTCAGCCCGGACAGCTCCCTGCAGCATTCTGCCAGCCCCCCCCCGTCCACGCCCCATTTTGGCCAGCAAAGTGCTGCAGGAAGCATCCATCCCGTCTCCCCCCACCCCAGCCGGCCCGCGGAGTAGAACTACACTGTTGATCTGGTCCTCGAAGAAATCCAGTTTGACACACACACCCCCGACCTCTAAGATAGCGTCTCCATATTGAGAACAATTGCGGTCACGCTGCATTGTTGAAACGTGGGCGTTGAGACGTCCTTGGTAAAATGCTTGGGGGGAAACTGCCGCTAGGAAAACAGCCTGTTTTTCAGACAGTGACCTTGAACGCAGCTTGCGTTCAAAGAGGCCGGGCGAAGCTTTTTATCCTTGCAACACAAATCCTCCATTTATCTGCACATGGCGGAATCTGCCTCCCAACCACCATTCATCTCCTAAGGCCAGGAAAACAAAGGGGACTTCTCTGAAACGAAGCCGTGCCTCCAAATCTGTTAGAAAGTGTTAAAACGACGCACACACAAATGGAATAGAATAACAGAGTGGGAAGGGACCTTGGAGGTCTTCTAGTCCAACCCCCTGCTTAGGCAGGAAACCCTACACCACTTCAGATAAATGGCTCTCCAACATCTTCCTAAAGACTTCCAGTGTTGGAGCATTCACATTTTCTGGAGGCAACTTCTGTTCCACTGATTAATTGTTCTAACTGTCAGGAAGTTTCTCCTCAGTTCTAAGTTGCTTCCCTCCTTGATTAGTTTCCACCCATTGCTTTTTGTTCTACCCTCAGGTGCCTTGAGAATAGTTTGACTCCCTCTTCTTTGTGGCAGCCCCTGAGATATTGGAAGACTGCCATCATGTCTCCCCTAGTCCTTCTTTCTCTTAAGCTAAACATACCCAGTTCCTGCAACCGTTCTTCATATGTTTTAGTCTCCAGTCCCCTAATCCTCTTTGTTGCTCTTCTCTGCACTCTTTCTAGAGTCTCTGCATCTTTTCTACATCATGGTGACCAAAACTGAATGCCCACCACCCTAAAGCTGGAGAGGAAGTTGATTTTCACCCAGGCACTGCAAGTTTGCCAAGAATGTTAACATGCCTGTTGTAAAATCATTTTGATGACTTCGTTTTGGGTGCCATAAAGCTAGTCCTTGACTTACGACCACAATAGAGCCCAGAATTTATGTCGTTCAATGGGACATTTGTTAAGTGAGATTCGCCACATTTTATGAACTTTCTCGGCATAGTTGTTAAGTGAATCACTGCAGTTGTTCCGTTAGTAACCCGGTCGTTAAGTGAATCTGGCTCCCCCGTTGACTTTGCTTGCCAGAAGGTCGCCAAAGGGGATCACGGGACAACACTGCAACCGTCATAAAAACGAGTCAGTTGCCAAGCGTCTAAATTTTGATCGTCTGACCATTGGGATGCCGCAGTGTCTGTGGGGGTGGGAAATGGTCTTAAGTCACTTTTTTCAGTGCTGTTGTAATACTTCAAATGAACCATTGTAAATCTACCTGTAGTAGCCCATAAACAAAAGCTGAGCGACACCTGAATGGTAAAAAGGAAATTACAACAGCTAGTTGTAAGGCATGGTAGATAAGATCCAGGGGATGAAAAACACACAGTAAAATTTTGAATTGTTGCAAAAACGGAATGGAAAGGAAGGAAAAGGAAAGAAGGAAAGGATGGGGAGGGAAAGAAGGAAAGGAAGGGAAAAGAAAGGAAGGAAGGAAAGGAAAAGAAAGAAGGAAAGAAAGGGAAAGGAAAGGAGGAAAGAAAGGGAAAGGAAAGAAGGAAGGGAAGGGAAAAGAAAGAAAGAAAGGAAGGGAAAGGAAAGAAGGAAAGGAAAGAAAGGAAAAGGAAAGAAAGGGAAAGGAAAGGAGAGAAGGAAAGCAAAGAATGAAAGGAAAGAAGGAAAGGAAGGGAAAGGAAAGAAGGAAAGGAAGGGAAAAGAAAGAAAGGAAGGGAAAGGAAAAGAAAGAAGGAAAGGGAAAGGAAAAGAGGAAAGGAAAGAAAGGAAAAGGAAAGAAAGGGAAAAGAAAGGAGAGAAGGAAAGCAAAGAATGAAAGGAAAGAAGGAAAGGAAGGGAAAGGAAAGAAAGGAAGGGAAAGGAAAAGAAAGAAGGAAAGGGAAAGGAAAAGAAAGAAGGAAAGGGAAAGGAAAAGAGGAAAGGAAAGAAAGGAAAAGGAAAGAAAGGGAAAAGAAAGGAGAGAAGGAAAGCAAAGAATGAAAGGAAAGAAGGAAAGGAAGGGAAAGGAAAGAAAGGAAGGGAAAGGAAAAGAAAGAAGGAAAGGGAAAGGAAAAGAAAGAAGGAAAGGGAAAGGAAAAGAGGAAAGGAAAGAAAGGGAAAGGAAAGGAGAGAAGGAAAGCAAAGAATGAAAGGAAAGAAGGAAAGGAAGGGAAAGGAAAGAAAGGAAGGGAAAGGAAAAGAAAGAAGGAAAGGGAAAGGAAAAGAAAGAAGGAAAGGGAAAGGAAAAGAGGAAAGGAAAAAAAGGAAAAGGAAAGAAAGGGAAAAGAAAGGAGAGAAGGAAAGCAAAGAATGAAAGGAAAGAAGGAAAGGAAGGGAAAGGAAAGAAAGGAAGGGAAAGGAAAAGAAAGAAGGAAAGGGAAAGGAAAAGAGGAAAGGAAAGAAAGGGAAAGGAAAGGAGAGAAGGAAAGCAAAGAATGAAAGGAAAGAAGGAAAGGAAGGGAAAGGAAAGAAAGGAAGGGAAAGGAAAAGAAAGAAGGAAAGGGAAAGGAAAAGAGGAAAGGAAAGAAAGGGAAAGGAAAGGAGAGAAGGAAAGCAAAGAATGAAAGGAAAGAAGGAAAGGAAGGGAAAGGAAAGAAAGGAAGGGAAAGGAAAAGAAAGAAGGAAAGGGAAAGGAAAAGAAAGAAGGAAAGGGAAAGGAAAAGAGGAAAGGAAAGAAAGGGAAAAGAAAGGAGAGAAGGAAAGCAAAGAATGAAAGGAAAGAAGGAAAGGAAGGGAAAGGAAAGAAAGGAAGGGAAAGGAAAAGAAAGAAGGAAAGGGAAAGGAAAAGAGGAAAGGAAAGAAAGGGAAAAGAAAGGAGAGAAGGAAAGCAAAGAATGAAAGGAAAGAAGGAAAGGAAGGGAAAGGAAAGAAAGGAAGGGAAAGGAAAAGAAAGAAGGAAAGGGAAAGGAAAAGAAAGAAGGAAAGGGAAAGGAAAAGAAAGAAGGAAAGGGAAAGGAAAAGAAAGAAGGAAAGGGAAAGGAAAAGAGGAAAGGAAAGAAAGGAAAAGGAAAGAAAGGGAAAAGAAAGGAGAGAAGGAAAGCAAAGAATGAAAGGAAAGAAGGAAAGGAGGGGAAAGGAAAGAAAGGAAGGGAAAGGAAAAGAAAGAAGGAAAGGGAAAGGAAAAGAAAGAAGGAAAGGGAAAGGAAAAGAAAGAAGGAAAGGGAAAGGAAAAGAAAGAAGGAAAGGGAAAGGAAAAGAAAGAAGGAAAGGGAAAGGAAAAGAGGAAAGGAAAGAAAGGAAAAGGAAAGAAAGGGAAAAGAAAGGAGAGAAGGAAAGCAAAGAATGAAAGGAAAGAAGGAAAGGAGGGGAAAGGAAAGAAAGGAAGGGAAAGGAAAAGAAAGAAGGAAAGGGAAAGGAAAAGAAAGAAGGAAAGGGAAAGGAAAAGAAAGAAGGAAAGGGAAAGGAAAAGAGGAAAGGAAAGAAAGGGAAAAGAAAGGAGAGAAGGAAAGCAAAGAATGAAAGGAAAGAAGGAAAGGAAGGGAAAGGAAAGAAAGGAAGGGAAAGGAAAAGAAAGAAGGAAAGGGAAAGGAAAAGAAAGAAGGAAAGGGAAAGGAAAAGAGGAAAGGAAAGAAAGGAAAAGGAAAGAAAGGGAAAAGAAAGGAGAGAAGGAAAGCAAAGAATGAAAGGAAAGAAGGAAAGGAAGGGAAAGGAAAGAAAGGAAGGGAAAGGAAAAGAAAGAAGGAAAGGGAAAGGAAAAGAGGAAAGGAAAGAAAGGAAAAGGAAAGAAAGGGAAAAGAAAGGAGAGAAGGAAAGCAAAGAATGAAAGGAAAGAAGGAAAGGAAGGGAAAGGGAAGGGAAGGGAAAGGAAAGAAAGAAGGAAAGGGAAAGGAAAAGAAAGAAGGAAAGAAAAGAGGAAAGGAAAGAAAGGGAAAAGAGAAGGAAGCAAAGAATGAAAGGAAAGAAGGAAAGGAAGGAAAGGAAAGAAAGGAAGGGAAAGGAAAGAAAGAAGGAAAGGGAAAGGAAAAGAGGAAAGAAAGAAAGGAAAGGAAAGGAGAGAAGGAAAGCAAAGAATGAGGAAGGGAAAGGAAAGGAAGGAAAGGAAAGAAAAGAAAGGGATGGATGGATGAAATGGATGGACTGTGAGAGGAGGGGAGAAGAGGAGAGGAAGAGAAAAAGGGAAGGGAAGAGGGGTCTTCATAAAAGGCTGTTCAGAATTTGGCATTCTGGCCACAGCAAAGCTTCAGTTTTGGAGGAAGGACAGGCCTTTGGGGGCATCTTGCCAGAGAGGAGGAGGGGGGTGGCCAGGAGAGTTGCAAGGGAGGGGGCGGTGTGTGTGTGTGTGTGTAGAGAAGTCCGATATGTCTTCAAATGTGGAAAATCCAGCAGCAGCCGGCTTCCCCAAACTTTCCTGCAGCCGTCGGTGCCGATGTTGCCAAAATCAGGGTCTGGAAAGCCTCCGGGGTCCCAAGAGAGCCGTTTGAGGGATGCCTCCCTCCGGCCCTGATTTTCGGGGAGGGATTCTGACAAACCCACATCCCTCCTTTCTTTGCAAGCTGCGGAAGGGCGAGGGAGCAGAAAACAGCTGTCGCCTAAAGTCCTTCTCCCGTACTACGAAATTGGGGCTTTGGGCTCATACAGGCAGTCCTCGACTTACAACAATGCGTCGAGTGGCCGTTCCAAGTTACAACGGGACTGATAAAAGTGCTGTCAGAACTTCAAAAGGTCACTAAATGCATGCCTTTAATTTTTATTAACGGGGGGGGGATTAAAATACAATACAATACAATAGCAGAGTTGGAAAGGACCTTGGAGATCTTCTAGTCCAACCCCCTGCCTAGGCAGGAAACCCTACACCGTTTCAGACAAATGCCCTCCCCAGGCTCCAGAGGCTTTATAAGAGCCTGGGGAGGGCAAAAACAGCCTCCCCCCCCCACCCGAGGCCCTCCAGAGGTTTCAAGAGCTTCCCTTCCGGGGGGGCGGGGGGACAGAGGGCAGGAGAAGCTGTTTTCACTTTTCCCAGGCTCCTATAAAGCCTCTGGAGCCTGGGGAGGGCGAAAAAAGCATGCCAAAAATGGGGGGGTCACGCTGGTCATGCGCGCAGGGGGTTGCGCATTGCATTATGGGTGTGGCATGCCTGCGCACGCCCCCCTTGCACTCCCCCCCCCCCGCTTTTGGCACGTGAGCCAAAAAAGTTTTGCCGTCACTGATCTAGATGTTTCTCCGCACTCCTAACTCTTAAAACCTGCGAATTTCAACTCCCAGAATTGAATTCTGGGAGTTGAGGTCCACCCTGTTCTGACCCAGGCTTCCTTAGAAAGCAAGAAACAAAAAGTTCTGGTCCCGACAAAACTTCTTTCATTTACACGACTGTGAATTCCTTTCATTCACGGTCCGCAAGGCTTGGCAAACAGTATTTCAAAGGGATGTTTATCCACACGCACCTTATCTCGCTTGGAGAGCTGCCAGATAACTAGCTTCCAAATGCAGGGCAAGGCAAACTTGGCACAGAGTCTCTTATAGTCACAAACAGACCTTTCCATTCTTGAAACAACCGAATGAACAAATTGTTTCCTGCAAAAGCCCCCTCCCCATTCGTTCCTCTTTTGTTTCCTGTGGGAGGGGCCAATCACCTCCAAGGTGTGGCTTTACTCCTAAGTCGACCCTGCTTTCTTAGCTGTTCTTGTCTTCTGGCAGCTCTGCGCATGCAGACACTGGGAACAGGCTCCAGCTGTTCCTCTGCCTCATTGCTGGCTAATTTCCTCTCTGCCTCTGACGCAGAGCCCTCGTCTGAGCTTTCCTCAGCCCCCCAGGACTGGCCCATGTTCCTCCCCAACCTCCTCACTGTCCGAATCCGCTGGCAGTTTTGCTGGCTGCTGGGCAGGCCACAACACACCCATTTGAAAATGGCCAAGTTTGAAAAACCCTGATCTAATGGAAGATCTAGATGTGAAAAAACTGGGAAACCGTGACTCTCTTAGACCAAGCCGAAAGTCCCAAAATGCTAGAGAATTCCTGTAAGCCTGGCAGTCAGGCGAATGGGTCATCCACAGGCACATAGAGAGAGACAGCGTCTTCACACCCTTCAAAAGGGACAGTCAGAAAACCAAAGAGGAAACCAAAAGGCCAAAACACCAGCAATCAACCCCCAGGTAAGCACAGATTCACACCTGTCAACCAACAATCAAGAAGTGAACAATACCCCGATTAAACAACGGCCAAACAAGTCAGCAAAAAACAACAGCCCTAATCGAGGAATCACCAACACCAGTCACACCAATATCACACCAATATTGATAGGGCAAGCCCCTTCTAGCACTGATGATGTTGCCTAGTTGGTTGATAAAACGCCTAAACCTTGGTGAGCCCCAAGGATCTCACAATCTTTCTCTCTTCCTTCCTCCTCCTCCCTACAAACTCCACTCCTTCCTAGCACTGATGACGTTACCTACTTGGGTCATGAAAGTTCTGCAAGAAAAAACAACCAAGGTCAGGGATCACCAAAGATTGCCCACATTCCGCCTCTTTTCCTTTCTTCCCTCCCTTCTCCACCACTCTACAAACCCCACTCCCTGATGGTGTTACCTAGTTTGGTAATGAAACGTCTTCAAGAAAAACAACCAGAGGGAACCAAGGACCCCGCACTCTCTCCAAGCTGGTGTCCTCCTCCCCCATGTGTGAATCCTGCCCTTCCAACCTTCCCAGGCAGCAAAGACTTCTGGGAATTGTAGTTGCACCAACCTCTAGGAGGCACCGGGCGTAAATGAAAATTAGTATCAAAGAAGGATGCTATTGCACGATGTGGAAGGACAGCTCTCACTGTCGGCCCATCTGCCTGGGGGATCTGCACACCTTCACCCCCAGGAACCCATCCCTCCTCGTGACGTACTGTGGTCAGCTCCTTGGCGGGACGAGTTGGGGAGGCACTGCTGGAAGATGCCATGGATGTGGGGCTGTGGTGGCCCAGCTCTTTCCGATGCAGGGTGGCTTTATCGATCCCATTTTCTCGGGAGGAGAAAGACTGAACGCTGTGGGGCGAAGAAGGATCCTGTGGTAGGGAGAAGAGAGGTTAGGTTTTAATCTTCCTCATCTCCCTGTTTTATGCCCCCGTCCCCTCATATTTCATCATTCCCCCCCCCGCCAGTGGCCTGCATCCCCCTAGGAGCAAAAATGAGCCGGGGGGTGCTGCCCCCCCCCCCCCGTGCCCCATTTTGAGCCTAGTGGGCCTCCCTGCAGCCTCCTAGTAGCAAAAATGGGCTGCTAGGGGATTCCTGGAAGGAGCGGGGCAGGAAGGGTTCCTTAAGATGTTTGGACTTCCAACTTCCAGAATTCCCCAGACACCACTGGGGTTGCTGGTCATTATTCCAAGACACTTGGAGACATTATTCCAAGACACTTCCAAGAGTGCAGAGAAGAGCAACAAAGAGGATTAGGGGACTGGAGACTAAAACCTATGAAGAACGGTTGCACGAACTGGGTATGTATAGTTCAATAGAAAGAAGGACTAGGGGAGACAGGATAGCAGTCTTCCAATATCTCAGGGGTTGCCACAAAGAAGAGGGAGTCAAGCTATTCTCCAAGGCACCTGAGGGCAGGAGAAGAAGCAATGGGTGGAAACTAATCAAGGAGAGAAGCAACTTAGAACTGAGGAGAAATTTCCTGACAGTGAGAACAATTAATCAGTGGAACAGAAGTTGCCTCCAGAAGTTGTGAATGCCCCAACACTGGATAGCCATTTGCCTGAAACGGTATAGGGTTTCCTGCCTAGGCAGGGGGTTGGACTAGAAGACCTCCAAGGTCCCTTCCAACTCTACTATTGTATTGTATTGTATTGCTACACCTCCCTTTCTTGGAATTGTAAAACTGAAGGGAACAATAAAGATCATCAAGTCCACCCTGCTTCCTACTGAAGGGCAGGGGTCTCCAACCATGGCGACTTTAAGACTTGTGGGCTTCAACTCCCAGAATTCCTCAGCCAGCTCTTCTTCCCAGGAGTTCTGGGAGTTGAAATCCACAAGTCTAAAAGTCGCCAAGGTTGGAGCCCCCCCCCCCCTGAAGGAGACAATAAAGATCATTAAGTACTCCGCCATGCTGGCTGGGGAATTCTGGGAGTTGAAGTCCACTATATCTTAAAGCAGCCAACTTTTGAGAACTGCTCCTTTAAGCCGTTCAATGTTGCTTCGATGTATAGCCCACTCTTCCAGCTCCCCCTAAATTCACTGGTGTAACCCCCTCCATGTGCCAAGAGAGACCCCATCCCCCAGCTTTCTTGCTCTTCAAAGCATTTTTAAAACTGCCCCGCCCCCCAGTATATATTGTGTAAGCCGACCTGAGTGAGTAGACAGCAATATAAATTTTCTAAAATAAAATAAAAATAAAATATAGTCACACAAACCTCATCCACCACCAAGTTGTCTTCACTTTTCTCCCCATCGCTGCCCTGAAAGAAATAAAAAGGGAGGGCAGAAAAACAGGGAAAAAAAGAGATTTATTTCAGGATGGGTGGAGGTGGGTGGGCGGGAGGGTGGGGTGGGGGGGATGCAAACTGAAGAGGGGACATTTGGCTCATTGGAGCAGGAGCCCCCGTTTAAAGGAGCAACCTACAGAAGAACAGCAAAAAAAATTGTTGACTTTATAACCACAATTAGGGACCGGAACTTCCTTGCCAGGCAATGCGGTCGTTAAGTGAGTCACGCATGATTTGATGACCCTTTTTTTTTTTTGCCATGGTTGTCCCTCGAAACACATCCGTTCGGAAGTGAATCACACGGTCGTTGAGCGAATCCCTGTAGCTAAGGGAATCACGTGGTCGTTGAGGGAATCACCATAGTTGTTAAGTGAATCATATGGTCGTTAAGCGAATATGATTTCCCCCCCACTGTCTCTGCTCGTTGGAAGATGTCTGGGAAGGTTGAAAATGGTGGTCATATGAATTGGGGACACTGCAACCATATCAGATGCATTTCGTAAATATATAAAATATTATAATAATAATAATAAATAATAATAAATAATAAATAAATATATGCTGGTGGCTGGCTGCCAAAATTTAATCCTGCAACCACGGGTATGCTTCGACAGTCGTAAGTATGAGGACTTGTCATAAGTCTCTTTTTTCCCCAGTGGTGTTGTAACTTCTGTCATTAAACGAGTTGTTTTAAGGCAAGAACTGCCTGTCCAGTATGCTACAGGTAGTCCTCAACTTACAACAGTTCATTTAGTGACCATCCGACATTACAACGGCACTGAAAAAAGTGACTTACGACCATTTGTCACACGTATGACCGTTGCAGCATCTCCAGGGTCGTGTGATCAAAATTCAGACACTTAGCAACTGACTCATACTTATGACGGTTGCAGTGTCCCGAGGTCATGTGATCCCCTTTTGCGACCTTCTGGCAAGCCAAGTCAATGGGGAAGCCAGATTCATTTAACAAACGTGTTACTAACAATCGCAGGGATTCACTCAGCAACGGTGGCAAGAAAGGTCATAAGATGGGACAAAACCCACTTAACAACTGTCTCGCTTAGCAGCAGAAATCTTGGGCTCAATTGTGGTCGTAAGTCGAGGTCTACCTGTATCTTCATCTGAGCTACAAGATTTAGAAGGGAGGAAAAATATCCAGGTTTTGGTTGCAATATTAGGCAACCGATGACACAATCCGACGCCGTCACCCACTTGCAAAACATCTGGATTGCAGAGAAGTTGTTCAGTAACATCCAAAGTCTCTGTTGTGGCCTGCCAGCTGCCTTCGGAGTCAGACCTCAGTGAGGCAGAAGAACAGCTGGAGCCTGTTCCCAGTGTGCACATGCGCAGAGTTGCCAGACGAAGGGAGCAGCTAAGGAACAAGGGTTGACTTGGGAGGAAGGCCACAGGTGGACGATGAATGGCCCCTCCCAGAGGAAATAAAAGGGGAACGACAGGGGAGTGGAGTTTGCAGGAGACAAATTAGTTTGCTTCATTGGTTCGTTGCCAAGTTTTGCAAATATCAGCCTGGCAGCTCTCCAAGCCAGAGAAGGTCTGTGACCGTACATCCTTCCTGGAAAGACTTTGCTGGATGTGAATGAGCAGAATTCGCAATCAATCAATAAAAAGGGGCTTTTGTCAGGACCAGGGATTTGCTTCATGCTCTCGGGAAGCCTCGGTCAGGACACCCTTGTTCCCAAAGCCTGCGTGCTCCAAGAAGGGAAGCCACTCACGTAATCCGTGCCGTATTCTTTTTCCGTCTTCCTTTTTTTGCTACTGTTCAAGTAATCCGAAATGGCTCGCATCCTTTCTCCGTTCGACAGCATTAAAGAGCTCTGCGGAAGAAAAACCCGAAGGGACATAAAACTTCAGCGTTCCGATAACACGCTAAGCCAGTGAGTGGTTTTTCCCCTCAAAATACAGCCGGTGTCTGACTTACGACCACAATCGTTCCCAGTATCGCTAAGCAAGGTGGCTGTTAAGTAAATCACATCCGATTTTACAACCTATTTGGCACGGTTGTTGAGTGAACCACTTTAGCTGTTAAGTGAACCCTGTGCTTGTTAAATGCACTGGCTCCCCCCCCCCCATTGACTTGGCGTGTTGGAATCTAGATGGGGGAACCTCACAATTGGGGACTATAGGACCCCAGGACAGATGTCATATAGACATGCTGATTGCCAAGTGTCTGAATTTCGATCATGTCACTGTGGGGATGCTGCAACGGTCGTAAGTGGGAGGAGTAGCCATAAGTCCCTTTTTTCAGGGCTGCTGTAACTTCAAATGGTCAGTAAACCACTAAACCTCGACTTACAAATCATGGTTGAGGACCATCAAGTATCTGAAGGTCCCTGCCTGAGCAGGGGGTTGGACTAGAAGACCTCCAAGGTCCCTTCCAACTCTGTTATTCTCTGTTCTATTCTATTCTATTCTATTCTATTCTGTTCTAGTCTATTCTATCCCTTATTCTATTCTATAATATTCTATTCTATCCCTTATTCTATTCTATCCCTTATTCTATTTTATTCTATTTTATCCCTTATTCTATTCTATCCCTTATTCTATTCTATCCCTTATTCTATTCTATCCCTTATTCTATTCTATTCTATTCTATTCCTTATTCTATTCTATCCCTTATTCTATTCTATCCCTTATTCTATTCTATTCTATCCCTTATTCTATTCTATCCCTTGTTCTATTCTATTCCTTATTCTATTCTATACTATTCTATTCTATTCTATTCTATCCCTTATTCTATTCTATTCTATTCTATTCTATAATATTCTATTCTATCCCTTATTCTATTCTATCCCTTATTCTATTATATTCTATTCCTTATTCTATTCTATCCCATATTCTATTCTATCCCTTATTCTATTCTATCCCTTATTCTATTCTATTTTATTCTATTCTGTTTTGTTCTATTCTATCCTATCCTATCCTATCCCTTTTTCTATCCCCAATTCAATCCTATCCTATCCTATCCCTTATTGTTCTATTCTATCCCCTGTTCTGTTCCTTTCTGTTCTATTCCATTCCATTCTATTGCCCTGTTTTAACTCTAGCCTAACCTGCTGTGAAAAATCTGTGGGTTATTTAGCAGAGTAACAAAGAATAAGTCTATACAGGTAGTCCTCGCCTTACGACCACAACGGAGCCCAACATTTCTGTTGTTAAGTGAGACATTTGTTAAGTGAGTTTTGTCCCATTTTACGACCTTTCTTGCCACAGCTGTTAAGTGAATCACTGCAGTGGATCACTAATAATAACACGGTTGTTAAGTAAATCTGCCTTCCCTTCGTTGACTTGGGAGGAAGGAACAAAAGCAAACTAAAGAGTGGGAAAAAAGTGGAGGAGAAAGAAAAGGAATTGATGAAGAAGGGGAGGGGAAAGGAATGGGGAGGGGAGGGGAGGAGAATGGACGGGCAAGGAAAAAGAAGGGAAGAGGAAGGGGAAAGGAAAGAAAGGAAGATAGGGAAGGGAAGAGGGAAAGGAAGAGAAGGGAAGTAAATGGAGAGGGAAGGGAAGTTTATTTATTTGTTTGTTTATTTATTATATCTACATACTGCCGATCTCACTATTAAGTGAGTCCAGGCTGCTTACAAGACAGAGAACTTTTTCCAAGCGCAGCCTTAAATCCCTTTTCAAAAACAAAAGGCCCATCATTTCACAGTTCCATCAATGAACTTGTAAAACAAAGAAGACTCTCGTCCTTTCCATATTTCATTCATGAAATGGATTTGTGTGTGTGTGTGTGTGTGTGTGCGTGTGCGGAAAAGCTGCAGAGCCAAGTTCAGTGGAGAGGAGAGTTCAGCGCCCCCAATAAAATGAAGTGCAGAATGGAGCACCTACAACAGGAGGGGCTGGGACCCCCGAAGACCCCTCCCCACTATAGCGGTAAAGCCAAGCCAGGGTTCCTCCTGTCTTAATTGCCAGGCAGGCAGGGAGAGGATAACGGCAAACGAAATAGGGTGGGGAAAAAACGTGACCAAAAATTCTGTGTGAGCGGGAGGCTGTTTCCACGCACTGTGCTGACTCTGCTGCCAGTAAGTCTTCGAGTTACGACCACAATGGACGCAAATAAGTGAGGATCATAACATGGGCAGATTGCACCACTAAGCTGATTTTACGATCTGGTTTTTTTTTGGTGTTTTTTTTTTTGCAGGGGTCATTAAGCAAGCAAGGCAGTCGTTAGGTGAATCGGTGATTTTCTATGGGCATCGTTTTGCCAAAAACCAGAAATATCAATTTTTCGGGAAAAGCGTCGTAAAACGTGATCACAACGCTTGTAAATAACCATAAAAGAGGCCAAAGCATTAATGGTCGTTTCTCCTTTTTCTGATTTTTGCCTTCTCGCTTTGCTTGGCAAGGAAAAAAAAAAGTATTGTACAGGATTGATGAACATGTCACCCCCGAGTGTACACGTTTTGGGAGGGAGCTCTGAGTGGAGAAAAGTGGTTGGGGGCTCAGCCTGCAGAATCCGGTCCAGAAAGAGCCTCAATTATTTGCATTCAGGGACAAACACCCCCACCCCCGGGGCCGGCAAATTTCAAATTGTTTTTGCAAGCGTCTTGGTCCCTTTCCTTGATTATCTCCAATTATTTGAATTAAAGGCCCAAAAACCCAAGCAAATTTCAAATTGTCAGATGTTTTTGCAAGCGTCTTGGCCCTTATTCCTTGATTATCTCCAATTATTTGAATTAAAGGCCAAAAAACCCTAAGAAAATTTCAAATTGTCAGATTTTTGTGCAAGCGTCTTGGCCCTTATTCCTTGATTGTCCCCAATTATCTGTATTCAGACCCCCCCCAAAAAAATAAGGACCAACACAAAATTTCAAATTATCCTATTTTTGTGCAAGCCTCTTGGTCCTTATTTCTTGATTGTCTCCAATTATTTGAATTAAAGGCCAAAAAATCCCAAGCAAATTTCAAATTATAGGATTTTTGTTTACAAGCTTCTTGGTTCTTATTGATTGTCTTGTGCAAGCATCACCCTACTTCCATCTTTATCAGAGCCTTGTGATATATATATATATATATATTTATTTTCATTCATTCATATTCCATTGGAGATAAAGAGCCTTTTCCTATTCTCTTTGGCTCAGAGCCTTCCTTTCCCGCTGGCGGTTCGAAGGAAGGAGAAACAATTGGGAGGGGAGGGGTGCAGAGAAAGAAAGGATGGGAGGGGGGAAGCAAAGAGACTTACGGGTCCGGGGTCTCTCTCTGTCGCCATGGCAACACGGAACGGCAACAAGGCAAGAAGAGATGGGTTTTAGTATCAAAACACGAAGAAAAAGCCACCCATCCCGCCTGCAACTGTGCATAAAAACACTCCCGCAAACGGTGAAAACGGAATTGTTACATGGTTGCAAGTCTCCGCCTCTTTAATTAGGGTTTCAAGGGGGGGGGTTTCAAGGACATTTGGGAAGGAGGAGCCCCCCCCCCCAATTGATGCATTTTTTTGCTCATTCCTTGTCAAAGTTGCACCCCTAAAATGATCTCTATGGGAAGGATGGCATTTGCCTCGGGCCAGCGATAAAGTGGGACCTGGTGATTAGCGACAAAAAGGACTCCAAATTCTCTTCTCCTCGACGGCTGAAACGGGTAAACCTTTGCAGCCGATAATCTAAGAAATACGGGTAGTCCTCGACTTACGACCAGGAAAATGTGTCGCTTATACGGAGCAGCCGCGACGCAAAGCATCATGGGGCTGCATCTGATTTTATGAGGTTTTGCCGGTGCTCAGCAAAGTTACGATCTCTTTTTCTTTGCTGTTAAGTCTGGTTATGGGAATCACTGCGGTCATTAAGTGAGTCATCACACCATAAAGATTTGCAGCCTTCCCTGTCAGCTTTCCCATTGGCTTTGCTTGCCGGAAGTAGGCCGGGATGGTCACGAATGGCAATCATGTGACCCCCCCAGGATGCTGCAACCGTCATATGTACAAGGAGTGGTCATACGTCACTTTTGTCGGCGCCGTTTTACCTTCAAAAGGTCTCTAAATGAATGGTCGTAAGTCGAGGACTACCTATAAATCGTCCATTAATAAACTATCTAAATTTTCTCCTATAACTATTGTATTTTACCTTACTCTTATTTTAAATGGTTTGTATAAGATTTGATTGGTGATATGTGTTTGAACCTTGCGCTTTGATGTGGCCTATAGGCTAATCAATAAAGCTATCATATATCAACTCCTAAAACTAAAGGTAAAGGTTCCCCTCGCACATATGTGCTAGTCGTTCCTGACTCTAGGGCCGTGATGGTGAACCTATGGCACGCGTGCCACTTGTGCTGCCCTGTCAACTAGCCAGCGCGCATGCGCGCGCTGGCCAGCTGACTTCACCTTTTTAAAAGCTATTTTTCGCCTTCCCCAGGCTCCAGAGGCTTTATTAGGAGCCTGGGGAGGGCGAAAAGAGCCTCCCCCGCCCCCCCGGAGGCTTCAGGGACCGTCCCTGAAGCCTTCGGAACGCTTAAAACCACCCTTGCTCGGAGGGTCGTTTTAAGCGCTCCGAAGGCTTCAGGGACCGTCCGAGGCTTCCCTGATGCCTTCGGAGCGCTTAAAACGACCCTCCGAGCAACCCGGAAGTCACTTCCGGTTTGGTCGGAGGGTGGTTTTAAGCGCTCCGAAGGCTTCAGGGACCGTCCGAGGCTTCCCTGATGCCTTCGGAGCGCTTAAAACGACCCTCCGAGCAACCCGGAAGTCACTTCCGGTTTGCTCGGAGGGTGGTTTTAAGCACTCTGAAGGCTTCAGGGAAGTCTCTGGACAGTCCCTGAAGCCTCTGGAGGGCCTCCGGGGGGTCGGGGGAGGCTCTTTTCGCCCTCCCCAGGCTCCTATAAAGCCCCTGGAGCATGGGGAGGGCAAAAAAAAACATGTAAAAATGGGGGGGTCGCGAGTTTTGCGCGCATGCGCACTGGGGGGGTCGCACGTTGCATTATGGGTGCGGCACGCCTGCCCTCGACCCCCCTGCACTCCCCCCACTTGTGGCACGCGAGCCAAAAAAGGTTCGCCATCACTGCTCTAGGGGGTGCGATGCTCCTCTCCATCTCAAAGCCAAAGAGCCAGCGCTGTCCAAAGACGTCTCCGTGGTCATGTGACCGGCATGACTCAATGCCGAAGGAGCACGGAACGCTGTTACCTTCCCACCAAAGGTGGTTCCTATTTTTCTACTTGCATTTTTACGTGCTTTTGAACTGCTAGGTTGGCAGAAGCTGGGACAAGAAACAGGAACTCACTCGATTACGCGGTGCTAGGGATTCGAACCGTCGAATTGCCGACCTTTCTGATCGACAACCTCAGTGTCTTAGCCACTGAGCCACCGCGTCCCGGTGATAAAACTACCTAGCATGAACTAATCAGAGGGGTCTAACGTTGGCAACTTTAAAACTTAGGGACTTCAATTCCCAGAATTCCGCAACCAGCTGTACTAGGGAAATTCCTCATGCTGGCTAGGGAATTCTGGGAGCTGAAGTCTACCAGTCTTAAAGTCGGACACCCTTGAGCTAAATACACTGAATGAAATAAATAAATAAGGTAGTAACCGCAAACTCAAACAGGTATCGGCTAACTGCTCCACATTTACACTTCTTTTACTTTTAGGAACAGTTGACATTTTTTTCCTCATTTCTAACTTTTGGTTGGGAGCCTCAAAATTCTCACCTTATAAAGCTCATTTCACAGGGAATAGCAAGCGTAATGCACAGCAGCAAACAGATTTTGTAAGATCGAGGCATTCTTTCAAACCGACTCAAAACACCAGTACTGCATTTTCTCAAACCTGGCAACTTTAAAGTCTCCAGAATTCCCAAACCAGCATGCTTCCCTTCCTCTTCCCCCCCACCCAAATATCAGACAATGTTTTAAACTAGACATTCAGTGTTTCTGCATATCTATGAGGAAGCACAATGAAAGCAGACGAGCTTTACAGCAATGTTTCTCAAACAGGACAGCTCTTCAGACATTTTTAAGAATTCTGGGACCTGAAATCTATTAATATTGGCTAGGGCAGTGGTCGGCAAGCCGCGGCTCGCGAGCCACATGCGGCTCTTTACACCCTTTAATGCGGCTCTTCTGTGTGCCGGGCGCCCGCTCCCCTCCCTCCTCTCGGGCTTCGGAGGGAAGCTTCTGCAAAAGCCCGGGCGAGTGACAAGAAGTTCCCGCCATTACGAAGTCTCCGAGGCTGTAATTTTCTGAGCTGTGCGCGCGCGCCTGTTTTCCACGGCGTGGAGCAGCGGCGAGCGATGATTCCGGAGGCCATCAGTGGGGGGGCAGGGTCCCCCCTCGCGTTCCTCATCTTCCCGGATGGCCCCCGGAATCATCGCTCGCCGCGCAGAACCTAGCCGCTGCTCTACGGCGTGGAAAACAGGAGCGCGCGCACAGCTCAGAAAATTACAGCCTCGGAGACTTCGTAACGGCGGGAACTTGTTGTCACTCGCCCGGGCTTTTGCAGAAGCTTCCCTCCGAAGCGTTCCGAGGGAGGAAGGGCCAGTTGGGAAAGGGGCTTTGCTCCTGCTCCGGGTTGTAAGCTTCCCTCCGAAGTCTTGGGATGTTCTGAGGAGCCCCCCAAGGCAAAACGCCACTGCCAGGTAGTTAAAAGTACCTCTCTGATTCTGTCAGACTCTGTCAGTCTCTCTCTGATTCCCTCACTCCCTCTCTCTGTTCCTCTCTCTGTCTGTCTGTCTGTCTGACTCACACACACACACACACACACACACTGTGGTCACCTTGTTGAGTGTTCCAATCACATTTGAAACACTCAACAACTGGCCTGCATTTATGGTATTTTGCAGCATTCTGCAGTCATAGGACCAATGCTGCAAAATACCATAAATGCAGGCCAGTTGTTGAGTGTTTCAAATGTGATTGGAACACTCAACAAGGTGACCACAGTGTATGTGTGTGTGTGAGTGAGACAGACAGACAGAGAGAGGAACAGAGAGAGGGAGGGAGGGAGGGAATCAGAGAGAGACTGACAGACACACACACACACACACACACACACAGAGAGAGACAGAGAGGGGGAGGGAGGGAGAGAAAGATAGACAGACAGACAGAGAGACACACACAGAGTGAGTGATTAAGTGAATGAGTGAGAGACAGACACACCCACATACACAGAGTGACAGAGAGAGAGGAAGGGAGGGGAGAGAGACAGAGGGAGAGACAGAGACAGACACACACACACAGAGAGTGAGTGAGAGACAGACAGACAGACACACACACAGAGTGACAGAGATGGGGGAAGGAGGAGAGAGAGACAGAGATACAGAGAGAGAGAGAGACAGATAGACACCCAGAGAAAATGACAGAGGGAGACAGAGAGGGAGGGAGGGAGAGAGAGAGACAAAGAACCAGAGAGAGAGAGAGAAAGAAAAAGAAAAAAAGAAAGAAAGTGGGACAGAGAGATGAAATTAAAAACAACAACATACAAACCTGACTTACTCAAACTATCCAAGGAAATGCAAGGCCAATGTTCACATTAGTGGTTGTGACTTTGTCAGTCATTGTCAGGATGTAATTTTCTCTACATTGTAAGGCAAATTTTACGGAATTTAACGTTATCGATAAATAATATCGTTCTAAAGTTTTTGTTTTATTAGTTGTGTTATTTGTATCCTCCCGACCTATGTGGATACTTGCATGCAGAATATTCTCAATAAAAACTTATTGAAACTAAAAACAGTGTACCATCCTATGTATTTTCGGTTTTAAAAATGTGGCTCTCAAAATAAATTTCAATCGTGGTTTTGGCGAGATTTGGCTCAGTTGAAAAAAAAGGTTGCCCACCACTGGGCTAGGGAATGCTGGGATTTGAAGTCCACAAACAGTGGCTGGGGAATTCTGGGTGTTGACGTCCACAAATGATCCTGGGGAATTCTTGGAGTTGAAGTCCACAAATGTTTGTTGCAGAATTCTGAGAGTTGAAGTCCACAAATGGTGTCTAGGGAATTCTGGGAGTTGGAAGTCCACAAATGGTGTCTAGGGAATTCTGGGAGTTGGAAGTCCACAAATGTTGGCTAGGGAATTCTGGGAGTTGAAGTCCACAAATGGTGTCTGGGGAATTCTGGGAATTGAAGTCTGCATACCTTAAAGTTGCCAAGCCTGTCCTACTAGCTCAGTGTTTCTCAACCTTGGTGACTTTAAGTCTTGTGGACTTCAACTCTCAGAATTCCCCAGCCAGCTGTGCTGGCTGGGGGATTCTGAAAGTTGAAGTCCACAGGACTTAAAGTCGCCAAGGTTGAGAAACACTGTACTAGCTAGACCCAGCCTTCCCCTCCACCCAAGTTAGGCAAATTTGATCAATCAGGAAAACCCTTCATAGCTCTCTCTCAAAGAACGAACATTATCTGGAGAAACCTACCTCGGTCGGCATCCAGAAGCCCTCGATCATCCTTGGCAACCAGGTGGGCCTGCGCCCCCAATGCTCCAGACAGCGCCAGCAGCCCAGAAGCGCTACCAAGGGTCGCCAGGCTGGCAGACTGGACGCTGGACGGGTGAGGGGTCAACGGGATGGGGGGTGCGTGATGGGAGAGGTGTTGAGCTTGGAGCTGGTGCTGGGGAGACAGAAAGCAATTGGAGAGCCTTAGAGGTCGTGCAACTGGGTGGTTTTTTTTTATGGTTCACAAAAAGCGCTGTTGTTTCTACGTTTGCATTTTAACATTTTGAAGTTTGCCTTGAGTATTTATTTGGTTTCTTAAATCCTGCCTTTAATACTTTGTAAGTAACTCAAGGCAGCTAGCATTTTTAATCATCCTACCTCCTAATTTCCCAACAACCGTCACGCTGTGAGGTGGGTTGGACTGAGAGTGAGGGACTAGAACTCACAGTCTCCTAGCGATTGGCTCAGAGTCACCCAACTGGCTTTTGGGCTTAAGATAGGACTAGAATTCACCGTCTCCTGGTGATTGGCCCAGAGTCACCCAACTGGCTTTTGAGCTTAAGGTAGGACTAGAATTCACTGTCTCCTAGTGATTGGCCCAGAGTCACCCAACTGGCTTTTGAGCTAAAGGTAGGACTAGAATTCACCGTCTCCTGGTGATTGGCCCAGAGTCACCCAACTGGCTTTTGTGCTTAAGATAGGACTAGAATTCACCGTCTCCTGGTGATTGGCCCAGAGTCACCCAGCTGGCTTTTGGGCTTAAGATAGGACTAGAATTCACCGTCCCAGGGATATTAATAATTGTTGAATCCCACCTCATTCTATTGTGCAGAATACACACAATGCAAATAGGAGGGGGGAAAAACCTCATGGCACACGAAAAACAATCCCCTGGCACAACTGCGTATGTAGCACGCCAGTTGGAAAACACTGCTATAAAACAATGCAGCCATGTTTGCATTGAGACACAGCAAGGGCTGGTTTTAATGCATCCCCTTTTATGGTTTATGCCGTTATTGCTACATTAATTTTTATTAATTAGATATTAGCTGCGAGGAGCCTTGGCAGCTGAATGGAAAGCAGAGATGGGCAGCTAGGAAGATAAGGGACAGCTGTCAGCCAACCCTTCAAAGGCAGATTATCTGAGCAAGGCAGCGTCCCCAGAGATTTCCACAGGGGGTGTGGTTAAAAAATATATATATATACAACCAACCCTTCAAAGTTACAACAGATCCCTGCCAAAAATTACAGGCTGTCCTCAACCTCAACCACCACAATTCAGCCCCCAAAATGTGTGTTTGTTGAGTAAGAAATTTGTTCAATTTCAATTCAATTTCAATTTATTTGTGCTTCTAGACCGCCCCCTCTCCCAGAAGGGACTCGGGGCGGTGTACAGTCCATAGAGAATATCACAAAAATACAATAAAAAATTAAATATGTACAGTTTGGAGGAGGTTAAAATGCAATTAAAAGAACTGTACAAAGCTGAATAAATATAATTTTTTAAAATCCCTAAAACAGACACAACAGATTAAAAAAAAAAAACCCTAAAATAACCAGATAATAATACATTTGCCAGGAGGGACAGTTGTAATTATGCCAGGCCTGCTAATCGGAACAGGTGAGTCTTCAATTTTTGCCGGAAGGAGCGGAGGTCAGAAGTGGTTCTAATGTCGGGGGGGAGGTCATTCCAGAGGGTTGGGCCCATCACAGAGAAGGCCCTACTCCTTGGTGTCGCCCGTTGGCATTGCCTAGTGGACGGCACCAGGAGAAGTCCCTTCCTGTGTGAGCGAATTGGCCGCAGGGATGTATGTGGGAGGATGCGATCCCGCAAGTAACTAGGTCCCGTGCCATGGAGCGCTTTAAAGATGGTAATCAACACCTTGAAACGCACCCGAAAAACCACAGGTAGCCAGTGCAGCTCGTGCAGGAGAGGTGTTACGTGGGAGTACCTCGTACTCCCCATCACAGCCCGCGCGGCTGCGTTCTGAACCAACTGCAGTCTCCGGGCGCGTCCCAAGGGCAGCCCCATGTAGAAATTTGTTAAGGGAGTTTGCGCCGTTTCAACACCTGTCTTCGGCACCTTTGTTAAATCGGGGTAGTGCTTAAACACGGTCGTTAAGTGAATCTGACTTCCCCCTTGGCTTTCCTTTGTAGGTGGTCACATGACTCCAAGGACATTGCGACCCTCATACAAATACAATAGCAGAGTTGGAAGGGACCTTGGAGGTCTTCTAGTCTAATCTGCTCCTTAGGCAGGAAACCCTACACCACGTCAGACAAGAGGTTATCCAACATCTTCTTAAAAACATCCAGTATTGGAGCATTCACAACTTCTGGAGGCAAGCTGTTCCACTGATTAATTGTTCTCACTGCCAGGAAATTTGTAACTTGACAGCTTTAAGACTTGCGTGCTTCAAAGGCCAGAGTTTCTGAGCCAACATTTTGGTTGCTAAGCAAGAGCGTTATTAAGGGAGTTTCACCACATTTTTACAAGTTGGCCACGCCCACCCAGTCACATGACTGCCAAGCCACTCCCATTCAGTAACATGGCTGGCAAGCCACTCCCACCCAGTCACATGGCCAGCAAGTCACTCCCACAAAGCAGGCCACACCTACAGAAGAGGTTCCAAAAAATTTTTGAAACCCACCACTGATTCAAAGTGACCATGAAGTTATTATTCTATTCTATTCTTCTATTCTATGTAAA
The DNA here is from genome assembly GCF_964273705.1 of Natrix helvetica. Lineage (NCBI taxonomy): Eukaryota > Metazoa > Chordata > Lepidosauria > Squamata > Natricidae > Natrix > Natrix helvetica. Next base: position 9,752,686 of record NC_138548.1, read on the forward strand.
TCACCTGACCATGGAGATCCTGCAACGGTCACTAAACAAACTGTTGTAAGTCGAGGACTACCCATACTTAGCCCAAGGTTCCAAAGCTTCAATGAATCCAACCCCCCTTGCCTTCCATGGTCACGGGATCGCATTTTAGACCCTGGGCAATCAATCCACATTTACAGTTTTAGGCAAAAATGCCCCATAACAAGTAACGGGTTCACCATGGATCCAGTTAATGATCATGGTGATTCACTTAATGACCTTTGCAAACAAATGTCGAAAAATTGGGTGGGTCATTTGCTTTACGACTGTCATGACTAATAATGGGCAAGCTCCATAATACCGCTGAGTCCTCGGCTTACAACCACAATTGAGCCCAACATTTCCATTGCTAAGCAAGACAGTCCTGGGATTTTTGCCCCATTTTATGACCTTTCCTTGCCACTGTTGTTAAGCGAATCCCTGCAGTGATTAAGGCAGTAACTGAATGGTGGAGGATGGAAGGATTTAGATTTCTTGTACTCATCTGATCATTAACATTCTCGAGAGTCGTTGAGGCCACTTGGAGCTTTATCTGTGCCCTTGGGAGTCACCTGCATAGAATAAATGTCCAAGTGGCCTCAAATACTCTCAGAAAGAATGCTAACGATCACAGGACTGCAAGGAATATAAATCCTTCCATTCCCCGCCATTCAGTCAGAACGGAAGAAGCCTTTTGGATGAGAAGCGAAACGTCTTCAAGAAAAAACAAAGGGTCTTAACTTTCTTTTGACCCTTGAAATAAGCGCTTGGCCTTATTTTCGGGGAGGTCTTATCGTTTTTGAGGTGCAGGAGACGGCGAGCCTGGTCACCTCAAGGCTGCTGCTGTGTTGCAATATTTTTGGGGAGGGCTTATTTTAGCCGATTCAGACAGTGAGGAGGCTGGGGAGGAACATGGGCCAGTCCTGGAGTCCGGGGAAGGCTCTGATGAGGGCTCTGCATCGGAGGCAGAGAGGGGGCCAGGGCCGTATGCCAGTTATCAGCTGCCTTCGGACTCAGACATCAGTGGGGCAGAAAAACAGCTGGAGCCTGTTCCCAGTGTGCGCATGTGCAGAGTTGCCAGACAGCTAAGGAACAAGGGCTGACTCAGGAGTAAAGGCACGGGTGAATGGCCCTTCCCATAGGGAATAAATGGGAGCGAAAGGGGAGTGGAGTTTGCAGGAGGCAATTAGTTCAATTCCTTAGGGTGAAGATCTGTTCCTGACTTTTTGCCAAGTATTGTCTGCTACCGAGTGGCGTTTGGAAGATATCAACCTGGCCGCTCTCCAAGCCTGATGAAGCTCTGTAGTTGTGAAATCTCTTGAAAGACTCCTGGCTGGGACTTTGCTGGAGAGGAATTCCCTTTAAACTAAATAAAAGGGGTTTTATCAGGACGAGGAGTTGTCTTTGTGCTTTTGGGAAGCCTAGGTCAGAACAGTCCTCTTCCTCCTCTGCACAAACCCCATTCTTTTCTAGTCCTGATAATGTTACCTCGTTGGGTCATGAAACGCCTCCAAGAAAACAACCAAGCTCAGAGACCACCAAGGATGCCACAAATCAAAATATCTTTGATTGAATTAATACCTAGCAGTTAGGCAGCTGCATCTCTTTCTCCCTTTATGAATCCCATCTGGGGCTTATGGGTCACACTTACACATGCTCACCCTAAATTTTGCAGTTACCTTCCTGCAAAGGGAGTGTTACCCCCCCCCCCAAACCTGTCCTGTGCATTCCCCATAAAAGATGCAAAGACACGAATGAAGGCCAAGACAATTTGGACAACAGAAACAACAACAACAAAAAAAATACAATTCCCGAGAACGCAGCAAAATCCATCAAAGTTTGCAGGAGACGAGAGCCTGCGAGGAGGCTCAGCTCGGTAAATAATGAATGATCTCAAAAAGAACCTTGCAAAAAAAAAAAGGAAGGGGGGGGAGAAAGAGGAAGGCTCAGCCCGAATTTGCAGCAAATCGGGCAAGGAAGTGGAGGGGGGGGAGGGGAGAGCCAGGAAGAAGCAAGACATCCATTAGGATCCAATTTAGACCGCCGAGCCTCCTCTCGCCCTCGATTACGGCCCTCAAATCAAATATTAAAGAAAAGAAGCAATCGAATCGCCACAAAGGCTTCGGTGCAGTTGAGATGGAGCCAGCTACGTTGGCAATTTCCAAGGGCATAGAAACCTTCCTTTCTCTTCTTCTTCTCCTACTCCGGAACAACGGGCAGGCAGGCAGGCAGGGCGTTCAAAAATACAAGGCATTTTTAAGATTCCCCCCCCCAAAAAAGGGGGGGATTTTAAAGCACCCGGAAATCGCCAAGGTAGCTGATCCGAGGGACATTCCTCGCACCCCGCAAGCGTTTTGCACAAGCGAACGAGGCGAAGAAATACGGAAGGTCCTCGGCTTGCGACCACAATTGGGGTCAGAATTTAGTATGTAGTGTATATTTTGGAAGTGGTGACCCTCTGAGAGCTGTATATGCCACAAAATTTCATTTCAATGCATGTTGATTAGTGTACATTCAAAGTGACAATAAAATTATTCTATCCTATTCTACTATTCCATTCTTATTCCTTTCTGTTCTGTTCTATTCTTATTCCATTCTATATTTTATTCTATCCTTATTCCTCATTCCTCATTCCTTATCCTATCCCATCTTATCCTTATTCCTTAGACTATCCTATCCTTATTCTATCCTATCCTTAGTCCTCATTCTATCCTATCCTTATTCTATCCTATCCTTATTCCTTATCCTACCCTATCCTTATTCCTTATTCTATCCTATACTTATTCCTCATTCCTTATCCTATCCTATCCTATCCTTATTCCTTAGACTACCCTATCCTTATTCTATCCTATCCTTAGTCCTCATTCTATCCTATCCTTATTCCTCATTCCTTATCCTATCCTATCCTTATTCTATCCTATCCTAATTCCTTATTCTATCCTATCCTTAGTCCTCATTCCTTATCCTATCCTATCCTTATTCTATCCTATCCTTAGTCCTCATTCCTTATCCTATCCTATCCTATCCTTATTCCTTAGACTACCCTATCCTTATTCTATCCTATCCTTAGTCCTCATTCTATCCTATCCTTATTCCTCATTCCTTATCCTATCCTATCCTTATTCTATCCTATCCTAATTCCTTATTCTATCCTATCCTTATTCCTCATTCCTTATCCTATCCTATCCTATCCTTATTCTATCCTATCCTTAGTCCTCATTCCTTATCCTATCCTAATTCTATCCTATCCTAATTCCTTATTCTATCCTATCCTTATTCCTTATTCTATTCTATCCTTATTCCTCATTCCTTATCCTATCCTAATTCCTTAGCCTATCCTATCCTTATTCTATCCTATCCTTAGTCCTCATCCTATCCTATCCTTATTCCTTATTCTATCCTAATCTTATTCCATATTCTATCCTATCCTTAGTCCTCATTCTATCCTATCCTATCCTTATTCCTTATCCTATCCTATCCTAATTCCTTATCCTATCCTTATTCTTTATTCTATCCTATCCTTATCCTATCCTAATTCCTTATTCTATCCTATCCTATCCTATTCTTATTCCATATTCTATCCTATCCTTATTCCTTATCCTATCCTATCCTATCCTATTCTTATTCCATATTCTATCCTATCCTAATTCCTTATTCTATCCTATCCCATCCTATCCTATTCTTATTCCATATTCTATCCTATCCTTATTCCTTATCCTATCCTATCCTATCCTATCCTATTCTTATTCCATATTCTATCCTATCCTTATTCCTTATCCTATCCTATCCTATCCTATTCTTATTCCATATTCTATCCTATCCTTATTCCTTATCCTATCCTATCCTATCCTATCCACCGCGGAGCCCAAAATGTAATGTTGCTAAGTGAGAAATTGAGTAAGTGAGTTTTGCTCGTGTTTATGGCTGACTGTGGAATTGGAATCAACCGGGTGCAGGAACTAATTGTTGCGGCCCCTTAGCAGGCAGCAGAGCTGGCATCAGATTCAGACACTGAGGAGGCTGGGGAGGAAGATGGACCAGTCCTGGAGTCTGGGGAAGGCTCTGAGGAGGGCTCTGTGTTGGAGGCAGAGAGGGGGCCAGGGCCGTCTGACAGTTATCAGCTGCCTTCGGAGTCAGACATCAGTGGGGCAGAAGAACAGCTGGAGCCTGTTCCCAGTGGGCGAATGCGCAGAGTTGCCAGACGAAGGGAACAGCTAAAGAACAGGGGTTGACTTGGGAGTAAAGCCACAGGTGGACGATGAATGGCCCCTCCCATAGGGAATAAAAGAGGGGCAAAAGGGGAGTGGAGTTTGCAGGAGACAATTAGTTCCCTTAATTGGTCCGTGACTCTCCAAGACTCCTTGCCAAGTTTTGAAGATATCATCCTGGCAGCTCTCCAAACTAGATAAGGTCTGTGACTGTAAATTAAATAAAAGAGGCTTATCGGGACGAGGACTTGGCTTCGTGCAGCTGGGAAGCCTAGATCAGAACACCAACGCTGTCCATGGACCTGTTGCGCTGCTCGCTTAGGTGGGCCAGGCTTACTGTTTGGAGGCTGAACAAGGCCTTCAACTGAGCGAGGAAGCACTGTGGGGCCAGGCCCTTCCCACCCGCATCCAGCCCGCCGGAGTTTGCTGCGCTGGGGCAGGAATGAGTGCCTGTCCTGCGGAGCTCACTGCTGCTGGGGCAGGGAGGACTACAATGAGGAGAACGGTGAGGTTGTGGGCTGGCTGGCCAGGCAGGAAGCAGGTCAGGTGGGGCTGGCTGGCTGGTTGGGGAGGCAGCAATCATGGCTGCTTAGGTCAGGGTTCGGCAAACCTAAACTCTCAAAGAGCCATTTGGATCTGTTTCCCGCAGAAAAGAAAACACCGGAAGCCCCAAAGGTCCTAACCGGAAGCCCCCCGTTCAATTCTGGAGCTGACCGGAAGTTCAGTTCCCCCACCATAGAGTCTCCTCCTAGCGCGGCGTCCTTTTTCCTCTACCTGTCCTAACCGAAAGCCCTATCAATGGTGGAGACGACTGGAAAACCCTCCCCTTGCCATAGAGTCTCCTCCTGGCGCACTCTGCTTCTCTCCCCCCCTCCCCACCGTAAGCTCCTCTCAAAATTGTGGCGCCGACCGGTGACGGAGCTGCAGCAGAGGGAGGAAAGAGCCACATGCGGCTGCAGAGCCGCAGTTTGCTGACCCCCTGATCTAGTCCAGGGGTGTCCAAACTTGGCAACTTTAAGACTTGTGGACTTCAACTCCCAGAATTCCCCAGCCAGCAGAGCTTAAAGTTAAAGTCTTAAAGTTGCCAAGTTTGGACACCCCTGATCTAGTCCACTTTTGTGCTTCCCAGAAAACAATTCAGTCACGCTTGAGAAGTGTCCGTCTGTCTCCTCAAAACCACCAGTGGTGGTGAACTCCCAACACCTAGAAGCAAAGTTGTGTCATCTAGTACAACTCCCAGCGATGAGACGTTTCTCCTTAAACGCAGAGAAGCGTGACAGATGCCAAATGGGCCCGATTCACCAGAAACCATCATAGTCCTTCTGGGCATCAAGAAAACCACAACAAGCGGCAAAAAAGAGAGAGAGTCCTACATACCCCGATTGCCACATTCAGTTCTGCCACCGTCACCTGCTTGGCCCGCTCCACCGCCTGGACTACTTGTTGTTGGTGCTACCGAAAAACAAAAGGGGCGAGAAACATGATTATCATTTACAAAACTTTGGATACTCTGGGTCTATTTTAAATCATCGTAGCGGTGGATTTATCTTCCTCCTTACGTCCAAGATGCCCAGAATCACTTAGAGACTGGCTTTTGTCCCTAAGGGAGGACTAGAATTCACAATCTCCTGGTGATTGGCCAAAGTCACCCAGCTGGCTTTTGCCCCTAAGGCAGGACTAGAACTCCCAGTCTCCTGGTGATTGGCCAAAGTCACCCAGCTGGCTTTTGCCCCTAAGGCAGGACTAGAACTCCCAGTCTCCTGGTGATTGGCTTAAAGGCACCCCACCGGCATTCATCCCGCAAGGCAGGACTAGAATTCACAGTCTCTTGGTGACTGGCCCAAAGTCCTCCAGCCAGCTTTCATGGCTAAAGCAGGATTGGAACTCATGATTTCTCACTTCGTAGCCTGGTGCTTTAACTACTGGACCGAACTAAGAACCTGCATGCTGAATTTGGACCAGGTTGGATCTGGGACAAAACCCAGCAATAAAGTAATTGTTTCAAGAACGTATTTGACAATAAACTTGAAATTAAACAAGTCCAAAGTCACCCAGATGACTTTTGTGCCTAAGGCAGGACTAGAACTCCCAGTCTCCTCACGATTGGTCCAAAGTCACCCAGAGAGGTTTCATACCTAAGGTGGGACTGGAATTCGTAGTCTTCTGGTGATTGGCTCAAAGTCACCCAGACAGATTTCATCCCTCAGGTGAGACTAGAACTCCCAGTCTCCTCACGATTGGTCCAAAGTCACCCAGAGAGGTTTCATACCTAAGGCGGGACTGGAATTCATAGTCTTCTGGTGATTGGCCCAAAGTCACCCAGACAGATTTCATCCCTCAGGTGAGACTAGAACTCCCAGTCTCCTGGTGATTGGCTCAAAGTCGCCCAGCTGCCTTTTGTGCTTTAGGTGGGACTAGAACTCACTATCTCCTTGTGATTGGTCCAAAGTCACCCAGCTGGCTTTCATGTCTAAAGCGGGACTAGAATTCACTGTCTCCTGGTGACTGATCCAAAGTCACCCAGCTGGCTTCCATTGCTAAGATGGGACTAGAACTCACCACTTGCCTTTTTCTAGCTTTGGTGCCTTCATCACTGGACCAAACTGGTTCCCAGATTTGTTTGTTTTTTAAGCTGAAAAATCTTACATCCTATCTGCAAGTAGGATGGGAGAAAGGAATAACCTATCATGACACTCACCTCCTGAGACAAGAAGGGGATGAGCTGAGCACAGATGACATTCAGCCGCTTGGCAATCTCCGTCTGCAAGGGGGAAAGAGGAGGGGGGGAGAGGGCAGGAGAAAGGGAAAAGGCCATCACAGTCTATCCCCCTGAATTCCCACAAAATGGAATAGAAATGGAATAGAAAGAATAGAATAGGAATGGAGTGGAGTGGAGTGGAAAGGAATAGAATAGAGAATAAAGAATAGAATAGACTGGAATAGGGAATAAAGAATAGACAAGAATAAGAAATAAAAAATAGAATAGAATAGGGAATAAAGAATAGAATAGGAAATATAGAAGAGAAGAGAAGAGAATAGGGAATAAAGAATAGAATAGAATAGGGAATAAAGAATAGACTAGAATAAGAAATAAAAAATAGAATAGAATAGGGAATAAAGAATAGACTAGAAGAGAAATATAGAAGAGAAGAGAAGAGAATAGGGAATAAAGAACGTAATAGAATAGGGAATAAAGAATAGACTAGAATAGGAAATAAAAAATAGACTAGAATAGGGAATAAAGAATAGAATAGAATAGGGAATAAAGAATAGACTAGAATAGGAAATAGAAAATAGACTAGAATAGGGAATAAAGAATAAAATAGAATAGTATAGGGAATAAAGAATAGACTAGAATAGGGAATAAAGAATAGAATAGGAAATAAAAATAGACTAGAATAGGGAATAAAGAATAGAATAGGAAATATAGAATAGAATAGAAAATAAAAAATAGAATAGAATAGAAAATAAAGAATAGAATAGAACAGACCAACAGAGTTGGAAGGGACCTTGTAGGTCATCTAGTCCAACCCCCTGCCCAAGCAGGAGATCCTACACCATTTCTGACAGATGGCAGTCCAGTCTCTTCTTGAAAGCTTCCAGGGATGAAGCTCCCACAACTTCCAAAGGCAACTTCTGTTCCATGGTTTGATTGTTCTCACTGTCAGAAAATTTCTCCTTAGATTCCAGTGCTTATCTGCTTTTCATGCAAAACTTTCTGCTTTTAATCTTTAACATGGTCCATGGACTATTTTGTTTTCCTCAAAGTTTGATCGCGCCATCTGAAAATCCAGCAGGGAGTAACGCAGGCCCTGTTGAACTGACAACCCGTCCTTTGCATTTTTCTGCTTTTGAAATCAGGCTAAGCCTCGTCCTCATTCACCACAATGCTTTCGCCCGCTCGCCAGCCTGACAAAGCAGCATTCCCACTGCCTTTCTCCGGGATCTTGGGTTCAACTTCCCAGTACTCCTCAAATTACGACCGTCACGGAGCCCGCTCATGAAGGTCATTAAGTCATGACGGCTATAAAATAACCACAGTGGTCAGAGTCCGTTGACGGTCATAATTGGAGGACAGGTTTTATGATCTCGGCTGTTATTTTTCCTGCGGTTTCACGAGTCTTGGCTAGCCACCAAACGCAGATTTTGAGCCAAGGGTTACAAGCCCCGTGTAGAGAGCAGTTTGATTCCTTCCAATGAAATCAATTGAATTTATTTGAAATTAAATTAGTTTGAAATAAACAACGCCAGCACTGGTCAGCTCCAAAATTCAAATCGGCAAAAATAAAAATGAAAGAAATGCACATCAAACGACTAGCTTTCCTGCAAGATCCATATTACTTCTATAAGTAATCTTCTATAAGTAATCTGGAAGTCTTTAAGAAGATGTTGGATAGCTATTTGTCTGAAACGGTATAGGGTTTCCTGCCTAGGCAGGGGGTTGGACTAGAAGACCTCCAAGGTCCCTTCCAACTCTACTATTGTATTATTGTATAATTCCATGATATTCTAATCCCCAAATCAACATTTCTGTTGCTAGGTGAGACGGCTGTTAAGTGTCTCACCTAGCAACAGACATTTTGGGCTCTATTGTGGCCGTAAGTTGAGGACTACCTGTATTTGCGAGTTTTGTCCCATTTTATCACTTTTCTTGCCCCAGTTGTAAAGTGAATCCCTGCAGTCATATGGTTGTAAAGCAAATACCAGGTTTTCCCCATTGACTTTGCTGTTCAGGTGGTCGCAAAAGGGAAATCCTATGACTCGGAGACACTGCAACCGTCATAAGTATGAGCCAGTTGCCAAGCGCCTGAATTTTCATCGCGTGGCCACGGAGGGGGATGTTGCAACGGTCGTGAGTATGAAAAACGGTCATAAATTACTTTTTCCCGTGCCGTGGTAACTTCGAACGATGTTGCAACGGTCGTGAGTATGAAAAACGGTCATAAATTACTTTTTCCCGTGCCGTGGTAACTTCGAACGATTGCTAAACAAACGGTTGCAACTCGAGGACTCCCTGTATTTCGCCCCCTTGCCAGAGAGAAGCACGCCATTGCTTTGAAGTTCTCCAAACGCGAAAACGGGATCGCCATCAGTAATTTAAGGCATAAGAGGACCTCTGAGCATGCACAGAGAGCCTTGCTCTCATCGGTCTCTATTTCGCCATGGAAACCCGCCAACGCGTGAAAAACTGGTCAGGAAAGCGGCAAAGTTTTTAAAACTTTCGCCTTCCCCATTAGCATCTGAATTCATTTTAGCAGGGATATAAAGCTTTTTAAAAAAAAGATAGCACTTGCCAGGAAAAAGAGAGAGAGAAAAGGAAGGAGAGAGAGAGAGAGAGAGAGAGAGAAGGAGAAAAGAGAGGAACGGAGACAGTAAGTACTTTCTGGGAAAAAATTTAATTCTCTCTTGGGGGTTGCATAATGGATTTGCCTTTGTAATGCACTTGTGGCCAGGCACCTCCGGTGGAGGGGAGGGGGCGCAGGAGGGGAAGCTGTCTCCAATTCACTTTCAGCTCGTTAATGTTCAATTTAGTGGCCTTTTAACGCTTGCCCGGATGAGAAACGATCAAACTGCCTGCCCAGATTTCCTGCTCCTGGCCTAAAATTGCTTGCCATGCTTCCATCCATCCGTCCGCCCTTCCAGCGTGCAAAGGAGAAGGAACACACTAATATACACACAATATCTTTCCTTTTGGATTCCTTCCCATCCCTACTCCCCCTCCCCTTCCCAAAAAATGTCCCAACTCCTTCCTGGAATACAAGCAGTCCTCGGCTTACGACCGCAATTGAAGCCAAGGTTTCTGATGTTAAGCAGGACACTTGCGAAGGGACCTTTGCTCCGTTTCCTGGCCACAGTTGTTAAGGGTATCACTGCGGTTGTAAGTTAGGAACGTGGTTGTGAAGTCAATCTGGTTACCGCATTGACTTGTTTGTCAGAAGGTTGCAAAGGGGGGGGGTGTCACTTGATCCCAAACCACTGCAACCGTCATAAATATGAGTCAGCTGCCAAGTGGCTGAATTTTGATCACATGACCTTGGGGAGGCTGCAACCATCCTTAAGTATGAAAAACGGTCGTAAGTCACTTTTCTCAGTGCTCTGTAACTTGGAACGGTCGCGATCAAAATTCGAACGTTTGGTAACCGACTCACATTTATGACGGTTGCAGTGTCCTGGGGTCAAGTGATTCCCCTTATGGCAACTTTCTGGAAAGCAAAGTCACAACGGCGTTACTAACTTAACAATTGCAGTGATTCACTTAACAAAGGTCATAAGATGGGGCAAAAATCACTGAACAACTGTCTCACTTAGCAACAGAGATTTTGGGCTAATGATGGTTGTAAGTCAAAACTACCTATACTGAAATTTAAAAAACACCCACATCAAGCTACATCATTAAAGGTGAGGTAAAGGTTCCCCTTGCACATATGTGCTAGTCGTTCCCGACCCTAGGGGGCGGTGCTCATGTCCGTTTCTAAGCCGAAGAGCCAGCGCTGTCCGAAGACATCTCCGTGGTCATGTGGCCGGCATGACTAAATGCCAAATGGCTAAACGAACGGCCATTGCTAAACTGAGCTCCCGTTACTTGTCCCAGCTTCTGCCAACCTAGCAGTTGGAAAGCACGTAAAAATGCAAGTAGAAAAATAGGTACCATCTTTGGTTGGAAGGGAACAGCATTCTGTGCGCCTTCGGTTTTGAGTCATGTCGGCCACATGACCACGGAGACGTCTTCGGACAGCGCTGGCTCTTCCGCTTTGAAACGGAGATGAGCACCACCCCCTAGAGTCGGGAACGACTAGCACCTATGTGTGAGGGGAACCTTTACCTTTTTGGGGGCGGGGGCTCTTGCCTTAAGAATGACAATTTCTCCCATTGCAATTCTCCTATTTTCTGCTAACAGACCCACTTCAGCAACCCCTCCCTCAATTTCCTAGCTTTCATTTCTTCAGAGATTCCTTTCATTTGCATCTCTCTCTCTCTCTCTCTGTATCTTTCTGTCTCTCTCTCTCTGTCTCTCTCGTCTCTGTCTTTCTCTCTCTCTCTTCTGCCTCTGTCTCTGTCCCTCTCTCTGTGTGTGTCTCTGTCCCTCTCTCTGTCCCCCCCTCTCTCTGTGTGTGACTCTGTCTCTGTCTCTCTTTCTCAGTCCTTCTGTCTCTCTCTCTCTGTCCCTGTCTCTCTCTCTGCCTCTCTCTCTCAGTCCCCCTGTCCCTCTGTCTGTCTAACTGTCTCTCTGTCTGTTTCTTTCTGTCTCTCTCTCTGTGTGTCTCTATCCTTCTCTGTCTTTCTCTCTCTCTCTTTCTGTCTCTCTATCCCCCCCTCTCTCTCTGTCCCCCCTGTGTGTCTGTCTCTCTCTTTCTCAGTCCCTCTGTCTCTCTCTCTCTGTCCCTGTCTCTCTCTCTCTCTGCCTCATTCCCTCAGTCCCATTCTCTGTCTGTCTGTCTGTTTCTCTCTGTGTGTCTCTCTCTCTCTATATTACTCTGTCTCTTTCTTTCTCTCTCTCTCCCTCTCTGTCTCTATCTCTCTGTCTGTCTGTCTCTCTCTGTTTCTCTCTCTCTCTCTCTGTCCCTCTCTGTGTGTGTCTCTCTCTGTTTCTTTCTCTCTCTCTCTGTCTCTGTCTCTCTATCTCTCTGTCCCTCTCTGTCTCTCTCTCTCTGTCTGTCTCTCTGTTTCTCTCTCTCTCTCTCTCTCTCTCTGTCCCTCTCTCTGTCTGTGTGTGTCTCTCTCTCCCCTCTTTATATTTTTTCGTCAAGCTGTTTTCCTGCCTACGCACATCCCTGAGCACCATTTTCCCCGACAGGAAGGCAGAGTCTTTTGGAAAAATAATTTTTTAAAAAAAGAAATAGAAGGGTGGAGGGGAGATCAAGAAACCCACATCACCACCGCAACCCGACCACCAAGCAGCTTACTCTAAGAGGAGGCTTCGTCCGGGATCAAACGGAATGGTGTGACCTTTTTATGCTGGCAATAAAGCAGGTGATGAGGGAAGGGGGGGGGAGGATGGGCCTGGGGAGGGTGGGTGGGGGGCGCCTTGAATAACATTAAAAAGACACCTGCTGGGCAAATCTAATCGAAGGGGAGGCGCCAGCCTTTGGGGGAGAGAGAGGAGGGGGGTCTCCAATAGAGAAAGGGGAGAAGGGATCGAGCAGCACGGGCTGGCCAGCCGGCCGAGGGGATAACCACAAAGCTTATACATCAGGCCAGCTCTCATTTGTCACCTGGAGGCTGTCACAGCCCGGAGTTATGAGTTTCTCCTTAAAATAAAACAGGGGGAGGGAAGGGAAGCCGTGACAGATTTCTGGCAACCGGCCAGGCCAGCAGCACCTGAAGCTGGTTGTAAATTCTGCCATGCAACAGCACACACAACATCACAAGGAAACACACACGGGGAGGGAGAGAGAGAGAGAGAGAGAGAGAGAGAGAGAAAGGAGAGGGATATGGAACATCGGCTTTTAATATCATTTTATAAGGCTGCACTTGGAATCCAGTTTTGGTCACCACGATGTAAAAAAAGACGTGGAGACTCTAGAAAGAGTTTAGAGAAGAGCAACAAAGAGGATTAGGGGACTGGAGACTAAAACATATGAAGAACGGTTGCAGGAACTGGGTGTGTTTAGCTTAATGAAAAGAAGGACTAGTGGAGACATGATAGCAGTCTTCCGATATCTCAGGGATTGCCACAAAGAAGAGGGAGTCAAACTATTCTCCAAAGCACCTGAGTGTAGAACAAGAAGCAATGGGTGGAAACTAATCAAGGAGAGAAGCAACTTAGAACTGAGGAGAAACTTCCTGACAGTGAGAACAATTAATCAGTGGAACAGAAGTTGCCTCCAGAAGTCGTGAATGCCCCAACACTGGAAGTCTTTAAGAAGATGTTGGATAGCCATTCCATCTGGAACGGAATGCTTGAGCTGGTGGGTTGGACTAGAAGACCTCCAAGGTCCCATCCAACTTATTATCGTATTCTATGAAAGCACTATGGAGTGGTATATAAGTCTCAGTCAGTGATGGCTAACCTTTTTCCCATCACGTGCCAAAAACAGGAGGAGCGCAGGGGAGTCATGCGCAGGCGTGCCCACACTTATAATACTATGCCCCCCCCCGTGTGCATGCGTGTGCGACCCTGCACAACCCAGAGGCTTTCCAGGAGCCTGAGAAGGGCAAAAAAGGTGCCTTCTGCCCCCCCCCCCTACCGGGGAGGTTTCACCAGGCTTCCCTTCACTTCCGGGTTGCCCATGGGTGGAAACTTATGGATGGAAACCTATGAGAAGCAACCGGGGATGAAGGAGGAATTTCCTGGCAGTGAGAACAATTAACCAGTGGAACAGCTGGCCACCAGAGGTTGTGAGTGCTTCATCACTGGAGGTTTTTTAAGAAGAGGTTGGACAACTACTTATCTGAAATGATATAGAGTCTCCTGCTTGAGCAGGGGGTTGGACTAGAAGACCTCCAAGGTCCCTTCCAACTCTAGCAGAGATGCAACCTAGAACTAAGGAGAAATTTCCTGAAAGTTCGAACCATTAACCAGTGGCAACCGGGGATGAAGGAGGAATTTCCTGGCAGTGAGAACGATTAACCAGTGGAACAGCTGGCCACCAGAAGTTGTGAATGCTCCAGCACTGGAGGCTTTTAAAAGCGATTGGACAGCCACTTGTCTGAAACAATTTAGGGCTTTCTGCTTCAGCAGGGGGTTGGACTAGAACCGTGATGGCACGCATGCACGAAGTGGCACACAGAGCCATGTCTCCTGGCAAGTGTTGCAGCATCTGTTCCTCTTCTGGGTTTCTGGTGCGCATGTGTATGCAACCATCAGCTGGCCTTCGTCCATGCAACAGTGCCGGAAACCAGAAGAGCTGGTCTTCTGGTTTCCGGCGTGAGCATGTCCGCCGGCCAGCTGATCGTTGCGTCAGCATGCGCGGCAGTAACCGGAAGACTCGCTGGCCGATGTATATGCGCGCGACGGAAACAGGAAGTTCATTTTCCAGCACACGCATCCCTCCCCTCCTGGGCAGCTCCTCTTCCTGGTCGCGGCCCAGATGAGCACGAAGTGCTCTCTTTTCGGCAGGTGCCGAACAGATTTGCCATCACTGGACTAGAAGATCTCCAAGGTTCCTTCCGACTCTGTTATTCTGTGGATCAGTGGTGGGTTCCGGGGGGTATGGCCCAGTACGGGCGTACCAGTGGTAGCTGGGAGCAGCGGCCACCGGAACAGTGGCTCATTTGGCCCATCCACCTGCCCACGTTCCTTCCCGGTTTTCGACGCAAATGGGCACACCGCCTGCGTGACCTCCGCCGAGCAGCTGGGTGCCGCAGGGCGGTCGCGTGCACATGCCCGACTAGGCCGCCCGCCCCCATGCGCAGCGCACCAGTTGCGACGGAATCCAGAATCCACCACAGCTGTGGATCATCGGGATTCCAAGATGGGAAGAGGGAAGCTGGCCCCCTCCTCATCCCTGCAGAGGGGCGATTTGCGCCCAATACGAGAGGCTGGTTCAGATTTGGAAGACAGATGCCGTCAAAACCTGGGTTCGCCTGTCTTCCGTACCGCGGACAGGGGTGGGGTGGGGGCTAAATGCCCTTTCTCCGCTCCTCGGAACCTGTCACATTTATGGAGGGGTGGGGGGGGCGTGATTTTCGACAGATTGGCGAGAGGATTAATCTAAATCGAGCTGCTAAGCTTGCATGGAGCCCCCCCCCCAGTGCACCTTTAAAGGTTAAATTTCAGCAAATGGAAAAAAGGAGAAAATCAAAACAAATCAGGATGAAAATTCCAATCGGGAGAGCTCCCACGGTCCCTCGTTCAGAATTAAAACATCCCCATTTTGAACATAACAAAAGAATCGATGCAGTCTTCTATTGTTCTATTTAGAATAACAAGAGTTGGAAGGGACCTTGGAGGTCTTCTAGTCCAACCCCCTGCTTAGGCAGGAAACCCCACAGCACTTCAGACAAATCTCTGACTTGCAACCATTCATTTAGCGACTGTCCAAAGTTGCGAGGGCTCCGAAGGAAGGACTTACGACACAGGTCCTCGCCCTTATGACCGTCGCAGCATTCCCTGGGGCGACCATGGTCCAAATTGCAGCGCTTGGCATGTAGGTTAGTCACCCGGTTATTAAGTGAATCCAGTTTCCCCCTTGACTTTGCTTGTCAGAAAGGGGAATCGCTCGACCGTCATAAATGTGAGTCAGTTGTCATGCAGCCGAATGTAAATCACACGACCGCGGGAGTGCTGCAACGGTCATAAGCATGATGCATGGTCATGAGTCGCTTTTTTTCAGCGCTGTCGCAACTTTGAACGGCCACTAAATGAAGTGTTGTAAGTCGAGGACTGTCTGGATTTAGGATGCTGGGTTTGCAACCTTCCGGGCAGGTTCTGACGAGTCAAGTCAACGGGGGGGGGGGGGGGGGGAAGCTGGATTCAATGGACGACTGCGTGATTCACTTAACAACTGCGGCGTTTTGGTTAGCAGCCGTGGCGAAAGACGTGGTAAAATCAAACACGCTTCCTTTAACACAGGGGTGTCCAAACTTGAGAACTTTAAGATTTGTGGACTTCAACTCCCAGAATTCCCCAGCCAGCCATGCTGGCTGGGGAATTCTGGGAGTTGAAGTCCACAAGTCTTAAAGTTCCCAAGTTTGGACACCCCTGCTTTAACAGCTCTCTCTGTATACCTTATTTTTCAGGCTATAAGACGCACCGGAATATAAGATGCACCAAGATTTTGAAGAGGTAAATAAAAAAGAAAAGTTTTTGCACTCTGCAGGCCTTTCAGACCCTCTGCGCGCCTTGTTTTTTTGTGAAAAATGGGGAAGGCAGAGAATTTGAGAGGCCTGCAAAGTGATCCTATAGGTTGGGGGTGGGGGCAAAGAAGAGCAAAAAACAGCCCCTTTTTTTTGCAAAAAAACCAGGGCATGCATAGGCTTTGGGAGGCTTGTAGAGTGCTCCTAAGGACTTGGAGGGGGGAGAGCAAAAAATGGCACATTTTCTGCTTGTTTTTGCCCTCCCCAGCCCCCAGGAGCACTTTGCAGGCCTCCCAAAGCCTCTGCACGTCCATTTTTGTGAAGAGGGCAGAGTTTCGGGTGGCCAAACATGCTGCATTCAGTGTATAAGGTGCACCCAGATTTTCACCCTCTTTTTTGGGGGGGAAAGTTGCGTCTTATACTCCGAAAAATACGGTATATACTTTATTCAGCAACCGAAATTCTGGTTCCAATTGTGGTCGTAAGTCGAGAACTCCCTGGAGCAGTAAAAGAGGTTCCTGACCCCTGCCTCTAACACGCGGGTCCACTTACCTGCTTGTGCATTTCGATGTTCAACCCGTAGGACATTTCATAATACTGGAAGACAAAAAGAAATCCAAGGTCAGCCATGGGATTTCTATAAAGGATTTTGAAACGCCAAGAGGCCAGTTTCCCGCCCCTGTTAAACTGCAGGTGTCAAATCACAACTTGCAGGGACTCCCTTTTACGCCTGGGGCAAGGGAGGCCGTTAAAAGCAACAAAAGTCACTTAACGACTATCTTGCTTGGCAACAGAAATGTGGAGCTCAATTGTGGTCGTAAGTCGAGGACCGTTATTTCTGGAAGGGAGGGGTCAAGATGGAGAAGCCAGGGAGCACTGACCTCCACAGCCAGTCCCCCCGCACCCTACTTTACTCTCCTTTTTTTGCAAATACAGTACAGGTAGTCCTCGACTTACAACGGTTCGTTTTAGTGACCGTTCGCAGTTACAACGGCACTGAAAAAAGTGACTTAGGAAAGTTTTTCACACTCTTGCGGCTGTTGCAACATCTCCACTGTCACGTGATTTACTCCTAGTTGTCTCGTAGTTATGACGGCCGCAGTGTCCCGGGGTCACGTGATCCCCTGTGGAGACCTTCTGGCAAGCCGAGTCAAGGGGGAAGGCAGATTCGCTTAACAACCGTGTTCCTAACTTAAAAACTGCAGAGATTCACTTAGCACCTGGGACTGGTGGGGTCGTAAAATGGGGCAACACTCACTTAACAGATGTCTCACTTAGCCACAGAAATGTGGGGCTCAATTGTGATTGTATGTCGGGGATGATTGTGTTGTCGCCTGTCGGTCGCCGGCACCTCCAGCAACCGAATCAGATGAGGAGGAGGAGGTGTGGGAGTGAGGGTGAACATCAAGGAAACTTGAGAGCTCCGAGGGGGAAGAGGGAATGGAGCTGTCAGAGAGAGAGAGACAGAGGCGGTGCCTGGGCCGTCCGTCAGCCCACAGATGGAGAGTCAACAGCCCCCAAATCTGGAGGTGACTGATGAGGAAGAGGAGGAACAGCTGGGACCAGTGCCTGACGCACGGATGTGCAGAAGGCAGAGGAGAGGAGAGCAGTGGAAATCCATGGGCCAGTCCTTGGGATGGAAGAGCTACCACTGCTAGCAAGGCCCTACCCTAACTCTGGGGATAAAAGGCAGAGGAAAGGAGAACAGTGGAAATCTATGGGCCGGTTCTTGGGATGGAAGAGCTACCGCTGCTAGCAAGGCCCTACCCTAACTCTGGGGATAAAAGGCAGAGGAAAGGAGAACAGTGGAAATCTATGGGCCGGTTCTTGGGATGGAAGAGCTACCGCTGCTAGCAAGCCCCTACCCTAACTCTGGGGATAAAAGGCAGAGGGCGGAGATGAATAGAGGTGGCAGACAACTACTCATCTTTTTGCCGGATGGACTTGTTAGCCTATGGTAACAGAGAAACTTTTTGTTGGGGCTCCCGGCAAAATCAAGGAATCTTTTGAGTTCACATCAGACGGTTTGTCGTGGTTGGGGAGCTGGGTCAGAACAGATTTTTTTTCAGCTGGAAAAACGTAGCCCTTGTACCCCCCAAAAAACAGGAAAATACACCCTGCAGCAGTGTCAAACCTTCCCACTCGCTCCCCTGATGATAGCTTTCTACTACAGTTCCCATCATCCTCGGCTACAGGCCAACGAAGAGGCAAGAGGGAGGGCTCTAAAACTCCCTTTCCTGGAAAGCTCAGCCTGGCATTTAATCAGCACCATAAAAGCTGCTCACCATGACATAATGTCGCTGAATTTCTGTCTTCTCCGTGGCCAGTTTCTCGCACTCAAGCTTCAAGCTGGGAAGATAAAAGGAAGACCACAGATTGCACCATCCTTCGAGCTTCTTCAAAGAAACAGAGGCGTCTGGATGATCCTCTAAGCCAGAGACCCCCCCTCCCAACCTTTGGGGTACCAGGGACCGGTTCTGTAGAGAGAGGATTTTCCCGTGGACCGGAGGGGACGTGGTTTCGTGTGCTGCCTGCATCCCGCAGATGGGACTTTGCTTGTTTGCGTGGCCTGGTTTTTTGGGCATGCCACCGCCCGGTTTTTGGGGACCTCTGTGTCAGGGTTTCAAGTAATAGATCCATAGCAAGCACAACTCCGAGGCAGCTAGATTCCTCAAAGAATAGCATTATTGGATATATAGAGTAGAATAGAATTCGAACAGAACAGAACAAGAGGGTAGGTAGGGTAGGGTAGGGTAGGATAGAATAGAGAAGAACAAGAGAGTAGAGGAGAGTAGAACAGAACAAGAGGGTAGGTAGGGTAGGGTAGAGTAGGATAGAATAGAGTAGAATAGAACAGAACAAGAGAGTAGGGTAGGATAGAATAGAACAGAACAAGAGAGTAGAGGAGAGTAGAACAGAACAAGAGAGTAGGTAGGGTAGGGTAGGGTAGGATAGAATAGAGTAGAATAGAACAGAACAAGAGAGTAGGGTAGGATAGAATAGAACAGAACAAGAGAGTAGAGGAGAGTAGAACAGAACAAGAGAGTAGGTAGGGTAGGGTAGAGTAGGATAGAATAGAGTAGAATAGAACAGAACACAACAAGAGGGTAGGTAGGGTATGATAGAATAGAATAGAATAGAATAGAATAGAACAGAACAAGAGAGTATAGTAGAGTAGAATAGAACAGAAAAAGGGTAGGATAGGGTAGAATACAATAGAACAGGACAAGAAAGTAGAGTAGAATAGAACAGAACAAGAGGTAGGTTAGGGTAGAGTAGAACAGAAAAGAATAGAACAGAACAAGAGAGTAGAGTAGAACAGAACAAGATGGTAGGGTAGGGTAGAGTAGAGTAGGGTAGAATAGAGTAGAAGAGAAGAAGAGGGTAGAGTAGAACAGAACAAGAGGGTCGGATCGGGTAGAGTAGAAAAGAACAGAACAAGAGGGTAGAGTAGGGTAGAGTAGAATAGAGCAGAACAAGAGGGTAGAGTAGAACCAAAACAAGATGGTAGGGTAGGGTAGAGTAGAGTAGGGTAGAATAGAGTAGAAGAGAACAAGAGGGTAGAGTAGAACAGAACAAGAGGGTCGGGACGGGTAGAGTAGAAAAGAACAGAACAAGAGGGTAGAGTAGACAGAGTAGAGTAGAACAGAACAAGAGGGTAGGGTAGGTAGAGTAGAGTAGGGTAGAGTAGAATAGAACAGAACAAGAGGGTAGGGTAGGTAGAGTAGAGTAGGGTAGAGTAGAATAGAACAGAACAAGAGGGTAGAGTAGAACAAAACAAGAGGGTCGGGTAGGAGAGGGTAGAGTAGAGTAGAACAGAACAAGAGGGTCGGGTAGGGTAGAGTAGAGTAGGACAGAATAGAGTAGAATAGAATAGAACAAAACAAAACAAGAGGGTCGGGTAGGTTAGGGTAGAGTAGAGTAGAATAGAGCAGAACAAGAGGGTAGGGTAGGGTAGGGTAGGGTAGGGTAGGGTAGGGTAGAATAGAGAATAAGGATAGGGTAGGGTAGCATACCATAGAACACAATAGAATTCAATAGATTACAATAGAATAGCAGAGGATGGAAGGGACCTTGGAGGTCTTTTAGTCCAACCCCTTGCTTAGGCAGAAGACCCTACACCACTTCAGACAAATGGTTGTCCAATCTCTTCTTAAAAACTTCCACTATTTCCATAAAAACTATTGGCACAGATCTGGTGAAAACCCACTCTGAAGGTTCCCGCGGTTTCCACCTAATTAAAAGTGAAAGTTTTCCCTCAACCCCAGTCGGTCACATGGTCCAATCAAGGCGCTGGCTGGTTGCCTGGGGACATCACTCCTCCTTCCTCTGGCCAGGTGTGAGAATGTCCTTGGTTCCCAAGAGAAAGCATTTTATTTTGGCTACAAAAACCCCAGCTACGTGTCTCTATTCCCTTCTCCCTATACTTCAACTCCAGTGTGGAAACAATGAAGCTCCGAGATGGCTTCGGTCAGGTCAGCTTCGGGGTTGACACCCTGCTCTAGGCGCTTGAGAAGGCCCGGTTCACACAACAAGCCCAGCCTAACCTTGTACCCCATTCCTGCTAAATTGCCTTTCCCTTTTAGAAAAAAAAAACCCCAAAATAACGGTGCCGATCAAAGATACCGTTTTCCCAGGGAAGAAAACCTCGATGCGGCTCCCTGTATAAATCATGCAAATACAGATCCGCATTTGCATAATGTATTCTAGCCCCTGTCTAGTTTGCATAATCTATTCACGGCTTCAGCAAAGAGGGCCGCGTTCCCCAAAATTGCTTTGGTTGAAGCAAAAGCAATAGCGCTTAAGACTTGTATACAGCTTCACAGTGCTTTGCAGCCCTCCCTAAGCGGTTTACAGAGTCAGCCTATCACCACCATCATTTAATGACCCCATAATCCCTTGCGGGGTGGAGTATGAGCAACTGAATGGAGCCAGCAGAACGTTTAATGGCCAGATGCCCTTCCTGTCGCCAATGCGGACTTTTGTTCAGCAGATTTATTCCCATTGCGCCCAGAGAGAGAAATATCTGCCTCTACCTGGGATCGAACTCACAGCCTCCCGATAGTGAGACAAGAGCTCCCCCTCTAGGCCACCGCACCACTCCTTTACAGAGTTAGCGTATTGCCCCCAACAATCTGGGTCCTCATTTTACCGACCACGGAAGGACGGAAGGCTGAATCAACCTTTGAACCAGTGAGAACTGCTGGCAGTCGGCAGAGTTTGCCTGCAATACTGCATTCTAACCACTGCGCCACCACGCCCCTCGTCCCATTTTAGCTGCCCTCCTCGCACTGTCCGGTGTCCTCAAGCACCATGCGCAGTCATGAGTCCTAGAAACTTGAACAGCTTAAAAACTAAAGACCTACGGACCCTAGGGTTAAACTCTACACTTCATTCAGCTTAAGCGGTTTGATATTTATCGTTGCAGCCTCTTGTAAGTGGCCCAGAGTCGCTCCAACGGTGAGATGGGCGGCATATACAATTAATAAATCGATGAATTAAATCAGGGCTCAGTGGCTAAGACGCTGAGCTTGTCGATGAGGAAGCAGGTCGGCGGTTCGAACCCCTAGCACCGTGTAACGGAGTGAGCTCCCGTGACTTGTCCCAGCTTCTGCCAACCTAGCAGTTCAACAGGACTTAAAAAATACAAGTAGAAAAATAGGAACCACCTTTGGTGGGAAGGGAACAGCGTTCTGTGTGGCTTCGGCGTTGAGTCATGCCGGCCACATGACCACGGAGACGTCTTCGGACAGCGCTGGCTCTTCAGCTTTGAAACGGAGATGAGCACCGCCCCCTAGAGTCATGCCCCCTAGAGTCGGGAATGACTAGCACATATGTGCGAGGGGAACCTTTACCTAACCCCCTAGGTCTTGACCTTTGAACGAGTAGTGGGCGAGTGTGTAGGTGCACAAAGCTCGCGGCCGACACATGTGGCTGCCGTTTGTGCAAATGGAGCTTCGCGCACAGTGACACATCGTTCACACGAAATCATCCCTTCCCTTCCCACCGGTCCGCAGAGCCAGAAAAGTGGGGATCGCTGAACTACATAAATAAGTCAAGACGGATTTTCACAGCGACCTTGATTTGATTTGGCCAAAGGGTGAAATCAACCTACCTTTGCTAACGGTCCGCAAATGTGTGCGCGCATGCATGCGCAGGGCCTTCGATTTCCAATGATCAGCTGTGACACGCAATATAGATTAGCTAGGAAGCAGGAAATCCAATGATCTCGGCTAATATATTATCACACGTCACAGCTGATCGTCGGAAATACCGATTTGCCCAAACCTTAGCATTTTTTTTACTACCGGTTCAAGGTAGTAAAATGCTACCAGTCCGAACCGGTAGCATTTCAACGCTGATTTGGGCCCTCTCCGGGTCAAAGAGACAGCTGCCACTCAAGGATCCAGAGCAGCCATCTCCATCCTTTCTGCTTTGTGTATCTATTGCTTCCACGGCCCGATTCTGAATGGGCTGTGGCCCAGATGTTGGGGATGCCTGACCCAGAATACGGAGCCTTTTGGCATCTCCTGGGATTATAACTCCCATCCTTCTGGACCTCAGGCTGATGGGAATTGTAGTTTGCCGACAGAGCATCTTCTGCTTGTTTTCAAAAGTAGGAAGTATTGATTCAAGCAGATAAACGGGTCAAATTTGATGGGGAAAAGTGAAATAGGCAGCCTGGGGCGTCCACCAGTGCCAGTGGGGGTCAACACAGCTCGGCCTCAATATTCCCAAGACCAGGAATTTTATGAATATTTCAAAATGTATGAAATTTATGAATATTCCATAGGCCAGGAATTTTATGTCTGTTCTATATAATAGATTTTCCGAATTTGGCGCGATCCAAACGTGGCCCAAACTGCAGGACAAGCCCTTATGGGAGGCCACGCAGACTTTACAGGTAGTCCTCGACTTGTAACCATTCGTTCAGTGACTGTTCGAAGTTACAACGGCACTGAAAAAAGCGGCTTAGGACCACTTTCTACAAGTACAATGTTGCAGTACAACCTGCCATGATCAAACTGCAGAGACTCACTTAACAATTGTGGCAAGGAAGGTCATAAGGCAAAGTTAAAGGTTCCCCTCGCACATATGTGCTAGTCGTTCCTGACTCTAGGGGGCGGTGCTCATCTCCGTTTCAAAGCCGAAGACGTCTCCGTGGTCATGTGGCCGGCATGACTAAACAGCATGACTAAACACGGAAGGCGCACGGAACGCTGTTCCCTTCCCGCCAAAGGTGGTTCCTATTTTTCTACTTGCATTTTTTACGTGCTTTCGAACTGCTAGGTTGGCAGAAGCCGGGACAAGTCATAGGAGCTCACTCCGTTATGCGGCACTACAACGGCCAAACGGCCGACTTTTCTGATCGACAAGCTGAGCATCTTAGACACTGAGCCACCGTGTCCCTTAGACCTTTTAAGAAAGGTCATAAAACGGGACAAATCTGCTTAGCAACAGCCTTGCTTAGCAACCGAAATTTGGGGTTCAATTGTGGTTGTTAAGTCAAGGACTACAGCCTCTTTGGATTGCAAAAGGCTCCTTACCCAGAGGGACAAAATCATCCAAACACTTCATGGCAGCTCCGAGGATTAAATTAGGAATTGAAAGGCTGGCTTCGGTGCACGCATACACACACAGACACACACACACACAAACAGGATCAAAGGAAGAAGCCACACCATCCACTCAGCTCAACATCCCCTGGGAAAACGGCCATCTATTTTTTTTTTACCTGTGGTACTGGTTCTGCAAAAACTGGAATTCTTCTTTGATCCGGTCCAAAATCTCCGGGTAAGTCAGTTTCAAAGACTGAGGGGTGGTGGATATGACACTGGCGGCAGCCGTGGCAGCAACAGCCGTGGTGGCCATAGGTGGCGTCTGTAGGTGAGCCTGGGAGGGAGACAGCGAGAGACAGTGGCAAAATGACCCACGGCAGAGCAAGCACCATGCGCCGGCCCTCGTTCCCCTCCCATTCTGTTGCCCCCTTTGGAAAGAGGCCTGCCTGCCTGCCTGCCCCCTTCCCGCTTTCCCAAGGGTGATTCGCTTAATGACCACCATTAAGCGGTCCTCCATTTGCCCGGTCGCACAACGATTGTTAAATGAGCATCCTCTGCAATTCGTCTGCAAATCGGCCCCCTTGTGAACAATGGGGTCACTTCATGACAGTGGATTTGCATAACGATGGAGAATTCTGGGAGTTGAAGTCCACGAGACTTAAAAGTTGACATGGTTTGACATCCCCAGATGAAAGAATTGCTTGGAGGAAAACTTTTATAAATCGAGAAATCCTTTAACCCAGGGGGTCACCAACCTTTCGGACCTCAGGAACCACTCAATTCATAATTTTAAACCCCGCGGACCGCTAATATGATCTGCCCAATGACCGGCTGGCTGGGTGTGGCTAGGTGGTCATGTGACTGGGTGGGCGTGGCCAGCTTGATGTCACTCACGTCAAGGGGCCCCTCACCAGCCTCTTACTCGTTTGTCACCCGGGCTCCTTAGGGCCCCAACAGGAAGCAGTTGCTGGAGCTAAGCAGCCCCCATTGAGAAAGAGTCGACAAAACAGCTCAGTTCACATTGGATCTGACCGAGAAGGAGGCTCAGCAGAAGCACCTCACTAAGGACTAGGAGCATGGGCTTTCCAAGCAGAGGGAAGAACTGCGGGAGTGCAAGGCCAGGTACCGGCGCCTGGAGGCTCAGCGGGCTGAGATGGTTAGCCAGTTCCAGGCCACGGTGCAGTCCCACTGGAACGAGGCCCTCCGGCTCTTCGCCACCAGCGGCTCTTCCCTCCAGCCTTCGCCCAAAGCCCCCCACCAGGAAGCTGAAGCAGACCCCAAGTTGGAATTCCTGTCCCCCTTCGACCTACACAAAAAGACCCCGAAGGGAGAGACTCTCTGCAGCAACACAAGCGTTCACTGCACGAATCCTGCCCAGGGGCCGTAGTTTGAGGACCTCTGATTTAGTGCAATATTAAAAAATGCAAATAATTTGCCTGTGGACCAGCAACATTTTCTCCCAGTGGTCCATGGACCACCAGTTGGTGACCGCTGCCTTATCCAACCCACACCAGAAAATTTGTTTTCAAGGCACATCACTCATCCCCCCCCCCCCCCCATTTGTGCATGAATTACTGCTTCTGCTCCAGATGTCCTAGGGCAATTTTCAGCATTCAAAACGATGCAAAATATTTTTTTTTTTAATTTTGACATTCCAATCGGCTTAGAGGTGATTTCCCACAAACCAAGCCCCCCTCCCCCCCTCCAACGAACTTTGCTTGGCATTAAGGCAGGAGTTCATCCCAGCCAGTTAAACATTTGCCACTTCGGCGTTTTATAACAAAGTTCCAGAAAAGAATTTCCAAGCATTGGAGTTCGCCCACTAGAAATCTTTACACCACCAGGTATATAATGCAGATAGCCCTCGACTTACGACCGCAGTTGAGCCCAACATTTCTGTTGCTAAGTGAAACATGTGTTAAGTCCAAGGTTAACTCAGCCTTCCATCCTTCCGAGGTTGGTAAATTGAGGAGCCAGATTGTTGGAAGGGCGAGATACTCACTGTGTAAACCGCTAAGAGAGGGCTGTAAAAAGCACTGCGAAGTCTGCCCCATTTTACGACTTTTCCTGCCACAGTTGTTAAGTGAATCATTACAGTTGTTAAGTTAGCAAAGATGTTTGTTAAGTGAATCTGGATGACTCATGTGACTTTTGCTTGTCAGGAGGTCACAAAAGGTGATCCCATGTCCTCAGGACACTGCAACCGTCATAAATATGAGTCGGTTGCCAAATGTCTGAATTTTGATCATATGATGTTGAATTTTGATCACGTGATGTCAGTGCCGTTGTAGCTTTGAACGGTCACTATATGAATGGTTGCAAGTCGAGGAATATCCGCAATTGACATGCCAATTATTATTTATTTTTTTTGGCCACGAGCTGTTTTTATTTCTATGTCCTCGGAAGCACTGTAGAAAAAAAGAAATCTGCAATGGATTTAAAGCAAAGTTTAGACCTACAAAGATCAGAATTGCGCAAGGTAGGATCTTCCATACGACTTTTTATGGAATTAAAAGTGGAACTTTGAAGAAGCTGGAAAAGAAGAACATTGATGGCTTTGAAGGCAATGTTGGAGAAGACACTTGAGAAGACTATCGTCCTAGTGGACAACCATTTAACTATGAGTCAGCTGTGTGCAGCAGCTGCCAAAAAAGCCAACACAGTTCTAGGCTGCATCAACAGAGGGATAGAATCAAGATCACGTGAAGAGTTAATACCACTTTATAATGCCTTGGGAAGGCCACACTTGGAATATGGCATTCAGTTCTGGTCGCCACGATGTAAAAAAGATGTGGAGACTCTAGAAAGAGTGCAGAGAAGAGCAACAAAGATGATTAGGGGACTGGAGGCTAAAACATATGAAGAACGGTTGCAGGAACTGGGTATGTCTAGTTTAATAGAAAGAAGGACTAGGGGAGACAGGATAGCAGTGTTCCAATATCTCAGGGGTTGCCACAAAGAAGAGGGAGTCAAACTATTCTCCAAGGCACCTGAGGGCAGAACATGAAGCAATGGGTGGAAACTAATCAAGGAGAGAAGCAACTTAGAACTAAGAAGAAATTTCCTGACAGTGAGAACAATTAATCCATGGAACTACTTGCCTCCAGAAGTCGTGAATGCCCCAACACTGGAAGTTTTTAAGAAGATGTTGGATAACCATTTGCAGTGTTTCTCAACCTTGGCAACTTGAAGATGTCTGGACTTCAGCTCCCAGAATTCCCCAGCCAGCATTCGCTGGCTGGGGAATTCTGGGAGTTGAAGTCCAGACATCTTCAAGTTGCCAAGGTTGAGAAACACTGGTCTAAAGTGATGTAGGGTTTCCTGCCTAAGCAGGGGATTGGACTAGAAGACCTCCGGGGTCCCTTCCAACTGTTATTCTATTCTTCTATTCTACGCACAGTCAAGAAAACCACAGAACAATTCTTGCTCCATGGTGCAGCAGGAATGAACAGGATCCTATTTATGTTTTCAGCCATACGAAGCGACGACTCTGCTCTCCGGCCAAGGCTCTGATGTTGGGAAGGGTGGAAGGGAAAAAAGAAGAAGGAGGAAGAGGAGGAGGAGGGGCACCAGCACACGGAAAGTGGAAATGGAGATGGAGGCATCATCGGAAGAGCCGAAGAACCAAGCTGGACAAAATCCATCTATCTGACAGTGATTTGTTAGTGTGCAGTTAATTGGTCAATCGATGCAAAAGCTCAACTCCCTGGAGAAGGTTTTGATCCTGGGAAAGAGGGAAGGAAAGAGAAGACGAGGAGGGGGGGCCAGAATCAAGGGGAATGGACTTGATTTACAGCGGGAAGTTGGGCAGGTGTGGAAGATCTGAAGGACCAGATAGGGGGACAGATCTTCATGGAGTTTATCTGTCTATGTCAGTGATGGTGAGCCTTTTGGACACCGCGTGGTGAAGCCGCGCATCCACCCCCATAGTGCAATACTGCCTCTCTGCAGCCTCCTGGGAGCAAAAATGAGCCACAGGTGGGGAGGGATGCCACCCCCCCCCTATGATCCATTTTGGACCTCCTGGAACAAAAAACAGGCCGCAGGGCGGGTGCCCCATTTTACAACCTTTCTTGCCACTGTTGTTAAGTGAATCACTGCGGGCGTTAAATCAGTAACCTGGTTGTAAAGTGAATCTGGCTTCCCCGTTGACTTTGCTCGTCAGGCGGTCGCAAAAGCGGATCTCGTGACCCCGGGACACCGCAACCGTCGTCAAGTTTGAGTTTGGTTGCCAAGTGCCAGAATTTTGATCCTGCGACCATGGGGTGGCTACAATGGTCGTAAGCGTGACAAACGGTCATAAGTCACTTTGCTCAGGGCCGTTGTAAACTTTGAACTAAAGGAACCGTTGTAAACCGAGGACTACGTGTATTTCAGAAGGTTGAGTCTTCATGAAAGGCTTATATTTTCCTGTAAGGTCATCAGTTAAATTCCCATTCTGCCCACCCCCTCCCCCAATTAAAAACACAGCCCGAGCCATCAAAAATCAGTGGGATGACTTTGGGCCAATCACCAGGAGATGGTGAATTCTAGTCCCACCTTAGCCTTGAAAGCCGACTGGGTGACTTTGGGCCAATCACCAGGAGACGGTGAGTTCTAGTCCCACCTTAGCCCTGAAAGCCAGCTGGGTGACTTTGGGCCAATCACCAGGAGATGGTGAGTTCTAGTCCCACCTTAGCCCTGAAAGTCAGCTGGGTGACTTTGGGCCAATCACCAGGAGATGGTGAGTTCTAGTCCCACCTTAGCCCTGAAAGCCGGATGGGTGACTTTGGCCCAGTCTCTCAGTCTCAGACTGTCCCACCTATTGTTTCTGAGGAAAACGGGGAGGAGGAAAGAATATTAAGGGATGTTGGCTGGCTGGAGTTATTTATTAAAACAAAAAAGTAATAAAGGAGGGACCATGAATTAAATAAACTTTTTTTTAAAAAGATCCCAACCGTCTGAAACACATCACTGAAGCACTGACATTTGCATAAGGAGTTCAATCAACCTAAAATAAAGTATATTTTTATTTTTTTCGGCTGGAGTTGGGAACCTAAAGATTGGAGGTGGAAGGGAAATTAAAGAAAAACAACCCAGAGATAACTTACCGGGGGCCTATTCTGGGAGAACATCCTTGTAAATCAACCATAGGTTTGTGATTTTAGGTAAGGCCACTACGTCTCCGGTTTGGGGAAAACCCACGTTCTGGGGGTAACCTAGGGAGAAGAAGACGTTACATGGTTATATTGGAAGCATCCGTTATCTTGTCCTGGTCCCAGGTCAGAAATTACGAGCAATTCTGTTCGTTGAAGTCCACCCGTCTTAAAACTTGCCAAGGTGGTGAAACTCTGAATTTTAAGCACCTTTTTAGTACAAAGCTGTAAGCAAAAAGCAGTCTAGAAATGGCGGACGAGATTTTCAAAATGAGCCGTGAATGTTATTCCAGCAGTCATAAAATGCGCCGTTATTGGGACTGAACAGAGTTGCCTATCGGCATCTATTTATTTTACACCTAATTTATTTTACGCCACATCGTCGAAGCAACGGGAACTAATGAACAAGAAATAAAAGAAACCCACAAGTCATGTATTGGGGATAAGCGTCATCCTTCTGTTGGTGAGGAAAACAGAGCTTCATGAGGACTAGCACCCCAGAAAGCCTGCCACACGTTTCTCTTCTCCTTTCCAAAGTATGGGGTCATCGCCTCTTGTAGGAAGCCCTTCTACACCATTCGACTATGGCAGGGGTGTCCAAACTTGGGAACTTTAAGACTTGTGGACTTCAACTCCTAGAATTCCCCAGCCAGCCATGCTGGCTGGGGAATTCTGGGAATTGAAGTCCACAAGTCTTAAAGTTCTCAAGTTTGGACACCCCTGGACTATGGTTTATCCATTGCATTCTCTTCTTTGCAATCATGGCTTAAATCCTGATTTAGGATAGCAATAAGGGACCCATCATGGGGGAAAAATTGTAGTTTAAATCACTAAAACATGCTCTATTTTTTTTAAAAGCAATAAAACAACCAAAAGCAATAAGATCCACAAGCCACAAAGTATTACAAGACCCCCCTCCTTCAGCAGCCCAAATTGTGTCCACTGAGGCCTGTAGCAATTACAGGTAGTCCTCGACTTACAACCATCCATTTAGCGACTGAACGGGGGCTGAATAAAATGATTTATGGCCGGTCCTTGCACTTACAACCATTGCAGCATTTCCCCCAATCATATGATCAAAATTTGGGAGCTTGGCAACCGGCCTGCATTTATGATCGCCATTTATGGCCTTCCCAAGCAAAGTCAATGGGGGAAGCCGGGTTTGCTTAACGACCACCCGATTCACTTAAAAACCGCACCGATTTGCTTAACAACCAAGGCAAAAAACAACAACAACAACCACCACCAGGTTGTAAAATCGAGCGTGACTCTTTTAAACAACCGCCTTGCTTAGCAACGGAAATTCTGGTCCCCAACGGCGGTCGTAAGTCGAGGACTACCTCCAAAGACTGCTGGAAAGCCACCCTTTTTGCCCTAACCGATAAAAACCCCAAACGCATCATCGGTTTGAGAGATGCTGACCCCTCCAAGGCCCTTCGCAGACCGGAAGGATATCTGTTGTCTGCTCAGAAGGAAATTACAGGGCGAACAAGGCCGCCTCTGGGCATGTCAAGGGCGTGTTTTTTTCCCCCCTCCTCCCGCTTCCAATTCCCAAGGCTGCAGACTTCAGGAAGCATAAATTTCCTTTTTAACACATGTGTGACTGGGGGTGGGTGGGTGGGGGAGGAGGAGCCACAACTCACCCCCCTCCCCTTTTTAATTTCTCCAGGGAGAAAGAGACCTACCACCCACCAACCCCACGCGGCTCTTTTCTATTTCATTTTTTTGTTTTAACCGTCACACACCATTCCCTCTTTTCAGCTGTCCTTACATGCGCCCCTCGATTAATTTTAACGTCCCCCCCCCCCAAGTTATTGCCTGCTTCGCAGGTAAGGATATAAAAACCCTCCCAGCTGCAGCCATTCCTGACTACACACCCCCCTTTCCCCAATTCCTCCTACCAAAGCCAGCTTTTATCAGGAAGGATGTGCAAAACCCCAGGGGAAGGAAGGCATAAGGCATGTGTGTGTGTGTGTGTGTGTGTGTGTGTGTGTGTGTGTAAGGACCCTCAAACTTGGATTGCCTGCAGGGTTTTCCTTAAAACAACAACAACAACCAGACAACAACAACAAAGCACCCCACAATAAATCAGTTTTAAACTCAATTATTTTCACCGGTTTATCAACTACGTGAAGGAACGGGCAGTCCTCGACATACGACCACCGTCTGAAACTGGAACTTTGATGCAGTCAGAAGGCGAGATGTCGCCTGCAGATAAAAGCAGACAGGCAGTCCTCTCCACCTACGATCACAATCGACCCCGAAACGTACGTTGATACATTTTAAGCGAGTTTGGCTCCGCTTTACGCCTTTTCTCGCCGCCTTCGTTAAGTGAATCACTGCCGTTGTTAAAAGTAGTCGCACGTTTGTTCCGCGAATCTGGTTTTCCCCATCGACTTTGCTTGTTGGAAGGTCGCCAAGGTGACCCCAGGACACAGCAACCGTCATAAATACGAGCCGAGAGTCTGAATTTTGATCAAGTGACCACAGAGATGCTACGATGGTCTTTAAGTGTGAAAACTGGTCCTAAGTCACTTTTTTCAGTGCCGTTGTAACTAAACGAACTGTTGTAAGTTGAGGACTAGCTGTAATGCATGGAAAAAACTCATATTTTAATGAATTTCTGAAATAAAAAAGCTGGAATCCCAAATTGGGATTGGAAAAAAAACAGATGGAGATATAAAAAAAAACAGCACTGGCACTACAACTTAGAAATTTGACTCTAATAAGGAGGCGCATTGACAGATTGGGGAAAAGAAGTGAAAGGGTGGGAGATAGACTGCTTCTGCATCTGGAGTCTCCATCTCCCAGGCCAAAAGTCCCAACAAATGGAAACTTCACATCTGCATGTGCCTCTTACTCTCCCCCAATTTAGGGAAAAGACGTCAATGATTGAAAAGGAAGCGTTTGCACAATTCATAAAGCATCTGAAAGCAAAGTGGGCTCTATTCTGTTCACCTTTAATGATGATTTAAGTCTTCTCTTGTCTGCTGGGCAAATCCCGCCTAACAAATCAATGCACCCTAACCCTAAACACACAAACAGACTAAAAGTTCATTTCTCTAAGCAGGCTAAACGTCCTCGACTTACAACAGCTCATTTAGCGACGCTTCAAAGTGACGACGGTGTTGCAAAAAAGCAAATTACAGCTGTTTTTCACACCTACGACCGTTGCAACATCCCCATGGTCACATGCCTCCAAAAATCCGGATGTTTGGCAACAAACGGACTCATACTTACGACGGTTGCAGCGTCCCGGGATCGTGTGATCTTTTGCCACCCTTCTTAGAAGCAAAGTTCACGGGGAAGCCGGGTTCACTTAACAACCGTCTTAACCAACTTAACAATGGCAGCGATTCACTTAACAACATGAGTGGCGAGAAAAATCGAATTCACTTCCCCGACGTTTCACTTAGCAACAGAAATTTGGAGGCTCAATTACGGTCGTACGTCCAGAACTACCTGTATTGTCTGAATACACCCCCCCCCCCAAACCTCCAATCTAACCATGTTGTGGGCCACCGATGTTAGTCCTGGTTTCAGAAAAGCGTGTAGACCGCCTATTAAGATTTGATCTTACCCAGTGGGGATCTTTGGCAGGGTAATTAACAATGCAAGCTTGTTTTCTCCAAAGTTCTTGCAAACTGATAGACAACATCAAACAAAATGCTCTCTACGGATCTTGAATAAAGGATCTTAAAACCTGCCTCACCACCAGCACCCTGTCCCAACAGACTCCCACCCCATCCAGTCCTTATGGGTGGGAAGGTAGAACTGGCTCTCTTTTTTCAGGAGCCAGGAAAAAGCACTCGGCACATGTTCAGGGTGGTCTATTATCCCTTGTGCCACGAGGAAGGGGGGGGGGGAGGAAATAATAAATTTAAATAAAAATATAGGCACTGGGCTGAGATTTCAAGGACTTAAGAGAGATGCTGCCGCCCCTGAAGCTGGCAACCAGCCCTCTCTTGCTTGCTTCCCAGGGAAACCCAGCTTAACGGGAGGAGGAAAAAAAAACCAGGAGCAAAGTAACATTAATCACAGTTTAATTCGTGGGTATTTGGCGAGGAAGGGGAGCTGCACGAGATAAAACAAGGGGGATGCGGGGAGGGGGTTTCCTAACCCCAGATGCCTCTTTGTATTAAAGAAAGAAATAACAGGAACAGCACCCCCCACCACCACACACACCAAGCAAGCACCCCAATTAACCGTCGCCCCAATTAACCACCGCCACCTATTTTCCCACGAATAAGGAACTCGCGTCTTGTCCGATTTAGGAAGCCCCCCTACCCTTCTTTAAAAAAAACAACAACCAAAGCAAGTCCCGGATACAAAATCGCCCCCCCCCCCCAATGATTTCTCCCAGCCTAACAATAGTCCAGCAGCCAGCAGGTACGACCGAGTAGATCCCCCAGCAGGAAAGAGATCCACCCTTCCCTTTCCTAAACCTCACCGCCTACCGTTGAAAGCGCTGCACCCACCCACTGCACCTTTGGGGAGACGGACCCGAAGGAGACAGGGGAGATCTACCTCCACCGCGCGAGAGGGACGGGGGGGAAACACTCACCCGGGATCGCAGGATTCGCCCGCGCCTCCTCCTTTGCGGGGGGGGGGTGAAAGGGAGAGCGTGGGCGGGGTGGCTCCGGGTCAGGGCTGCCCTGTCGGGGTGTTTGCAAGAGGGAGAAAGAAAAGAGAGAGAGAGAGAGAGAGAGAGAGAGAAGCCCCCCCCCCCTCTTTTCAACGCCCCTTCTTCCTTTCCTCGCTTTCTCTCTCTCTCTCTCTTTTTTTTACGCCTCCCCCCCCCCCGCGGCAGCTTTGCGGGGGAGAAGCGATCAATGGAACGCCCGCCAGCTCCACGTGGGGTCTGCCGCTTTCTCTTTCGCCACAGTCGAACGCGCCGCAACCAATCAGAGCGCCGGGAAGGGAGGGGGGGAGAGAGGGGCGGGGGGGAGGAGGAGAAGAAAGGGAAGGGAAGGGAAGAAATAAATAAGGCGCTCGCGGCCCACGTGGGGGGGAGGAGGAGGAGGCGGGGGAAGGAGGGGGGGAAAGCCACAAAACCCCAGGACGCGCCTGATTGGTCCGGCGCGGCTTCCCGTAGCAAATGTGTCAATCTGGATAGAACGCGAGGTAGCCGAGAGGAGAGGAGGAGGAGGAGGGGGGGGGGAGAGAAGGGAAGCGCTCGTTCGCTCTCCCGCTTCTTTTTTTTCCTCTCTCTCTCTCTTTTTTTTAGGTTAACCCTTGAAGTGCCGGCGGGGATGAAAATTGGTTTAACCCTTGAAAAGGGGGAAGGAGAGGCGAAAGGGGTTAAGGGTGGAAAAGTTGAGAGGGGGGAGGGGAAAGGGGGGCAGGGGGGAGAGGGGGGAGGGGGAGGGAGAGAAGATTTGTTTTAACCCTTTTAAGATCAGGAGGGAAAGGGAAAAGGGGGGGCAGAGGGAGAAAGGGGAGACGGAAGGAGAAAGGGAGGGCCGAGGGGAAAGTGGGGAGAGGGGCTGCAGGGGGCACAGAGTGTGAAAAGAGAGCAGGGGAAGGGGGGGACAGAATGGGGACATTGAGGGACAGGGAAAACGGGGGACAGAAGGTAAAAAGAGGGCAAGGGAAGGGGGGCAGGGAAAAGGGCAGACGGGGAATGGGGGACAGGGGAAAGACGAAAAGGGGGACAGGAAAAGGGGGGACAGATGGAGAAAGGGGGATAAAGGGGAAAAAGGGAAAAGGGATAAAGAGAAAAGGGGATGGGGAAAGGGGGGGCAGAGGGTGAAAAGGGGGAAAGAGGGAGACAAAGAGAAAGTGGGGACAGGGAAAGGGGGGACAGGAAAAGCAGGGACGGGAAAGGGGGACAAAGAAAAGAAGGACGGGAAAGTGGGGACAGAGGGAAAAGTGGGGATGGGAAAGGGGGACAGAGGGAAAAAGGGGGGACAAAGAGAAAGCGGGGACAGAGGGAAAAAGGGGGAATAAAGAAAGGGGGATGGGGAAAGGGGGGACAGAGAGTGAAAAGGGGGAAAGAGGGAAAAAGGGGGACAGGAAAAGCAGGGAGGGGGGAAAGGGGACAGAGGGTGAAAAGCGGGGGAAAGGGGACGGGAAAAGGGGGACGGGAAAGGGACAGATAAAGGGGGGTCAGGAAAAGCAGGGATGGGGGGGAAAGGGGGACAGAGGGGAAAGGGGGACGGGAAAAGCAGGGACAGAGGGGAAAGGGGACAGGGTAAAAAGGGGGACAGGAGAAAGGGGGGACAGATGGGAAAGGGGACAAAGAGAAAAGGGGGGCAGGGGGAACAGGGGAAAAGAGGGCAGAGAGGAGGAAGAGAGATTTTTCTTAACAGGAGGGGAAAAGACACAGGTCAAGCCAATGTGGAACAAGTTAACCCTTCAAGAGCCAGAAAGCTTCCAGGACAAACTGCAGCGGAGGAAGGGGGGGGGGAGCAGTTGAACTCTTGCAAAGTCTGGACTTAGGGAAGGAAGGTGATTTTTTTTAACCTTTAGAAAGGAAAGAAGAAGGAAACGAGTGCAAAGCAAGGGGGGGCTGTGGGGGGTGGGACAGCAAGCTTCTCAAAGGCCTGGCTCTGTGGATTCAGTTTGGTCAAGAATGGGGGGGGAGCAGGGGGGGGGACGACAAACCAGAGGAAAAACGGGGTTAAAGTCTGAGGAAAATCCCGAGGGGGAAAAAATAGAGGGGTGTGGAAAGGGGGAGGTAAATGAATCCCCCAAGGCCAGGGGAGTGAGAAGGAGATCAACCAGGTTAACCCTTCCAAGATCTCCCAGAGGAAGGATTAACTCTTACCTGTCCAGAGGGTGAGAAGGAATTATGGATGAAAAAGGGAGTAAAAATTACATTTATTAGAGCAGTGTGGACTTCAAGCGGGCTGGGGAATTCTGGGAATTGAAGTCTACACGGCTTAACATGGCCTAGGATGAGAAACAAGGCAATAGAGCAGTGGTGGATTCCGGACCCCGTTCCAACCGATGCAGTTGGAACGGGCCCGGCGTCCCCCACATAGAGGTGTGTAGTGTGCGTGCACACGCAAGTGGCGCACGCATGTGTCGTACCTGCCAGCAACGCCTCTGCAAGCCTCCACGATGCGCCAGGTGCTCGGTGGAGCGTTGCGCAGGCGCTGTACATGCCATGAGCGCCGAAGGCTTTAAAGGACAGGTAAGGAGCTCAGGCGGGCGGGTGGGCCCTCTAGAGCACCGTACCGGAACGGTACCCGGTGTTCCGGGCAGGCTCTGGTACACCTGTACCGGGGCGTACCGCCTGCAACCCACCACTGCAATAGAGACTAATGGATGAGCGGGAAACCAGACCAACCGTGAATCTATGTACAGTATATAAAAGCGAAATACTACTCATGCATCATCATGAAATCTCCAGAACCGTAAAGTCTACTAACTTGAAATTCGGCACGTATGTTCCTCTTGGCTTCTAGGTGCTCACTAACAAAGGATTTTCTGAAACGACCAACAGATCATTAGTATTTCTTACATTATTATTAACATGCTCTGATGCTAAGGAGTTAGACCTTCTACTCACCCTCCCCACCTGAAAAGAATTCTGTTCCAACTGCCACTTGGGCATGGGCATGGGCATGGGCATGGCCAGCATGTGACTCATCTTTAGACATTCTACTCCCCCTCCCCACCTGAAAAGAATTCTGTTCCAACTGCCACTTGGGCATGGGTATGGCCAGCATGTGACTCATCTTTAGACATTCTACTTCCCCTCCCCACCTGAAAAGAATTCTGTTCCAACTGCCACTTGGGCATAGGTATGGCCAGCATGTGACTCATCTTTAGACATTCTACTTCCCCTCCCCACCTGAAAAACACTCTAATGCTAAGGAGTTAGACTGAGGGAGAGAAGGGGATAGGATAGAGAAGCCTCTGGGGCAAGTCTGAGGGAGAGAAGGGGAGAGGAGACGCCGGTCATAACTATTCATTAATTTTCAAGCTGTAAGTATCAATTTATCAAGCCCGATCACATAGCTTTGTAGTGGAGCATGGGTATGCAGGTAGTCTTATATATTTTCCCGTACAAAAAATAAAATAAAATTCAATCTGGACAGAAAAATAGAATTCGATCTGAAAGCCCTCAGAGCAAGGAGAAAACAGACATCACCACTTAAATGAGTGACTGCAGCTTAAGGACTAGAATCTTGGAAATGATGCCAAACAAAGGTAAGTAAATCAGTTTGGGGGAAAGGGGGAACTGTTTGGTTGCTGCAACCGCCGTAAGTACATGCCAGTTGCCAAGTGTCTGAATGTTGACCAGGTGACCACGGGAATGCAGCCGCGGCCGTTAAGTATCAAAAAATGATCCCAACCAAGTCAGTTTTTTTCGGTGATGTTATAACTTTGAATGGTCATTAAACAAACTGTTGCAAGTCGGGGACTACCTCCCTTATGTAAGCCATGCTTAGCCACAGACGTGTACATTCAATGAACTCTTGGCCGGGGAACAAACCACCATTCCAGAATTAAACAAACTCTCATATAAAATTACCCCCCCCCTATAAAATGGAGCCTACCAGCCTCCGCAAGCGAGCTGGGGAATTCTGGGAGTTGAAGTCCACACGGCTTAAAAGGGCCCCAGGATGAGGAAACACGGCAATGGAGACTAATGGATAAGCGGGAAACCAGACAAGCAGTGAATGTTATATATTTGACCATATCTTTCTATGCATTTTCTATGGTTTCTCCCCTCCCCCCCTGTTTCTAAATGTGTTCCCTTTGTTTCTTTGGGGGGGGGGATTTTTATATTTGTCCCAAGTGGCTTGGACCCTCTCTGAATGATGCATAAATAAAATAAATAGATCTGCTGAAGAAACCTAGTGGCTTTCCTTGCCAAAGGAAATCCCTTGAGATGTTCTGATCAAGGCTTCCCCAAAAAGCACGAGGGAGAGTCCTGGTCCCGGCAAAACCCCTTTTATTAAACGAATGTGAATTCCTCTCATTCACATTCAGCAAGGCCTGGCAAACAGTCTTTCCAAGGAGTATTTATGACCACAGACCTTATCTAGCTTGGAAAGCTGCCAGGTCAATATTTTCCCAAAGGAGGTGCTGTGCAAGGAAAGACTGGGCACAGAGTCTCGGAGATTCAAGGACAGATCTTCACACTCCTGAAACAAATCGAATGACCGAACGAAGGAATTGTTTCCTGCAAAATCCCACTCCCCTTTCGCTCCTCTTTTATTTCCTATGGGAGGGGCCAATCACCTTCCACCTGTGACTTTACTCCCAAGTCGACCCTGATTTCTCAGTTGTTCTTTTCTTCTGGCCGCTCGGCGCATGCGCACACTGGGAACAGGCTCCAGCTGTTCCTCTGCCTCACTGCTGTCTAACTCCGAAGGCAGCTGATCACTGCCAGACGGCCTTGGCCGTGTCTCTGCCTCCGACGCAGAGCCCTTGTCCGAGCCTTCCCCAGCTTCCAGGACTGGCCCATGTTCCTCCCCAATCCTCACTGTCCGACTCTGCTGGCCACTGGCAGGCCACAACAGAGAGTGTCCAAAGAAACCCCTCCTCCCCCAGGATTTGAGTCTGAAAAGACCCTCTCCTTGAATTTGGGAGGATTCAGTGATTGAACATTTCAACACTAACCTGCCTGGTTCCCTCCACCTCATCCTATAATTCGGGGATTTGTTGTAAATTTTGTATCTGAAGAGTTCCATTTTATACGGAGGGTATTTAATCCTGGAATGGTGGTTTGTTCACCTCCCAAGCGCAGAAAAAGCAAGCTTTGTTGGTTCATTGAATCTGCAGGTCTGCGGCTAAGCATGGTTCCTATACAATACAATAGCAGAGTTGGAAGGGACCTTGGAGGTCTTCTAGTCCAACCCCCTGCTCAAGCAGGAAACCCTATACCACTTCAGACAAATGGTTGTCCAACATCTTCTTCAAGACTTCCAGTGTTGGGGCATTCACAACCTCTGAAGGCAAGACTACATAACTGGTAGTCCTCGACTTACAACAGTTCGTTTAGTGACCGAAGTAATAACGTCACTGAAAAAAGTGACCTGGGACCATTTTTGATACTCACGACAACTGCAGCATCACAGGATTAACATTCAGACACTTGGCAACTGGCATGTACTTATGGCGGTTGCAGTGATCCGACGGTTCCCCTTTCCCCTCAAACTGATTTACTTACCTTTGTTCACCGTCATTTCCTCACTGATCTCTGACTCCGAAGGCAGCTGATAACTGTCAGACGGCCCTGGCCCCCTCTCTGCCTCCAACACAGATCCCTCAACAGAGCCTTCCCCAGACTCCAGGACTGGCCCATCTTCCTCCCCAACCTCCTCACTCTCCGAATCTGCTGCCAGATCCACTGGCGGGCCACAACAGGAGTGTCTTGCGGTCATCTAATCACCTTTTTGTGACCTGGCCAGCAAAACCAATGGGGAAGCCAGACTCACTTAACAATTGTGTTACTGACTTAACAACGGCAGTGATTCATTGAACAATTCTAGCAAGAACGGTCGTAAAATGGGGCAAAACTCACTTAACAACAATCTCGCTTAGCGACAGAAATTCTGGGCCCAAGCGTTGCTGTGTAAGTCAAGGACGAAGTGCGCTTTGCTCAGTTCTGTCGTCTCACTGAATGAAACTGGCAGGTATATAAGACGGGCTGGCCCAAATTGCAATTGCGATCCCTAGGTCTGTGATGACGAACCTAGGCCACGCGTGCCAGAAGTGGCACGCAGAGCCATGTCTCTGGCCACGCGAGCTGTCACCCGTTGCTCTGAAGACCAGATGGTCTTCATGCGCACGGGAGTGCCGGAAACGGGAAACGCAGCCGCCGGGTGTGCATGCACGGGCCGGAAAGAGGATCATCCAGTTTCTGGCATGCGCATGCCAGAAACCATAAGTTCATCTTCCTGGTGCGCGCATGTGCTCTGGCCGTCCGGTTTTCTGGTTTCCGGCACACACACGCACACCCTTCCGTTTTGGCACTCGGTGCCTAAAAGGTTTGCCAACACTGCCCTAGGTCAGGGATCAGCAAACTGCGGCTCTGGAGCCACATGTGGCTCTTTCCTCCCTCTGCTGCAGCTCCGTCACCGGTCGACCCCAGAATTTTGAGAGGAGCTTCTGGGTGGGGGTGGGGGGAGAGAAGCACAGTGCGCCAGGAGAAGACTCTATGGCAAGGGGAGGGTTTTCCAGTTGTCTCCACCATTGATAGGGCTTTCGGTTATGACAGGTAGAGGAAAAAGTATGCCACTCTAGGAGGAGACTCTATGGTGGGGGAACTGAACTTCCGGTCAGCTCCAGAATTGAACAGGGGGCTTCCAGTTAGGACCTTTGTGGCTCCCGGTGTTTTCTTTTCTGTAGGGAACGGGTCCAAATGGCTTTTTGGGTGTTTAAGTTTGCCGGCCCCTGGATTAGGTGAATTCGGAAAACCACAGACTCACATAATCATGCGTAGGTTGTTCTGATGAGCACAATGCAGAAAATCGAGGTGGGTGGGATGTATTGTGTCACAACCCCTGGTATGCCCAAATATGGGAGGGAACACACTGCTTCCCTTTTCTGTCTTTCGGCTCACTCCAGGAGACCATCCAGGCGGAAAACCATATTTTTAATGTTGCCTTTGCTATGTTTGTGTTGTATTTGTGCTGGTAAATAAGTAAAGGGCGACCAGTATAGATCTATTTCAAGCTATTTAGCTCTTATCAGCTAGCCATACCCTTACTGGGATTTGAACCTGAATTACATATATATAATTTCTTTGCCATTTCAATGCGTAAGGCCAGGGATTCCGAGCATATAGCTACCGTAAGTCCTCGACGTACAACCACAATTGAGCCCACACAGTTTCTGTTGCTAAGCATCGAGTTTTTCCCCATACCTTTCTGGCCACAGTTGTTAAATGAATCACTGCAGTTGGTCACTCGGTCGCTAAGCGAATCTGGCTTTCCCATTGACTCTGCTTGTCAGAAGAAGCAACGTGACGTTGCAACCGTCATACATGCGAGTCCGCAGCCAAGTGTCTGGATTTTGATCACGTAATGATGCTACATCGGTCGTAAGTGTGAGAACCGGTCACAAGTCCCTGTTTTCACTGTCACTTGTAACTCTGAAGGGTCACTGAATGAACTGTTATAAGTCGGAACAGCCATTAAGTGAGCTGTTGCAACTTTGAACGGTCACTACATTGAACGGTTGTAAGTCGAGGAACGCTCGCGTCCCCTGAACAGCCAAGAGCCGGCTGAATTGGTTGGACCCTTCTGGTTTTTTTAAGGCTCCAAATAACCGTGTTATTTGTTTGTGTGTGTGTGTGTGTGTGTGTGTGTGACAGAGAGAGACACAGAGACAGAGAGAGAGGATTGGCCGCCTCAAAAGGACTAGTGCCTTTGTTCCGTGCATTGATTTAATAGGACTGGGGAAGAAAATTGGATTAAGGTCTGGAGGGCTGAAGCTGGGAATGGAAAGAAAGGGGGGGGGGAGGCGAGAATTGATTTAACCCCCAGGGAAGAAGTGGAGGGGGAGCGGATCTGGAGCCGGGTGTGGAGTTTAAAAAGGGGTGGGGGGAAGCATTGCTCTTTCCCAAGGCAGAGGGAGGGGAGGGGAGGGGAGGGGGGATTTAAAGCTTAAAAGGGCTGAAGGGGAAGGGAATTAATTCTGCGAGTGGGAGGGGACGAGCAGCTTAACAGCTAAAGGATTGGAGAGGATAATTAGCTAACCTTGGAACTATTAGAGGTCTGGGATTTGAGTAACCCTTTAAAAAGGGGGAGGACTGGAGAGGGGAAGGACAAGGACATTCTCTCCCAGGGCCTCTTTTACTCTCAGCCTTACTTTATAAAGTATTTAAGGGGGGGGGGGAGGAAAACCCTTGACAATGCGGTTAGAAACGCTTTCCCAGATGGTTTTCTTTTTCGGCTGGCATCCCGCAGCCCAATTCTTGCCCTTCTCAAATGTGGGTAGAGCCTCCATGTGCAGGGGTACTCTACTTCGGAATGAAGCCGTTGGGTCTAATCTAGGGGTGAAGGCGCCCGGCTAGAAAACTGGGGTCTGTAAGTTCTAGTCCTGGTTGGTTTTGTGCCCATCGCCAGGACACTGGGGGGTAATAGTCCCGCCTTAGGCATGAACGTTGGCTGAACTCTCAGGAGACTGGGAGTTCTAGTCCTGCCTTAGGGGCAAAAGCCAGCTGGGTGACTTTGGGCCAATCACCAGGAGACTGGGAGTTCTAGTCCTCCCTTAGGGGCAAAAGCCAGCTGGGTGACTTTGGGCCAATCACCAGGAGACTGGGAGTTCTAGTCCTTCCTTAGGGGCAAAAGCCAGCTGAGTGACTTTGGGCCAATCACCAGGAGACTGGGAGTTCTAGTCCTGCCTTAGGGGCAAAAGCCAGCTGGGTGACTTTGGGCCAATCACCAGGAGACTGGGAGTTCTAGTCCTCCCTTAGGGGCAAAAGCCAGCTGGGTGACTTTGGGCCAATCACCAGGAGACTGGGAGTTCTAGTCCTTCCTTAGGGGCAAAAGCCAGCTGAGTGACTTTGGGCCAATCACCAGGAGACTGGGAGTTCTAGTCCTGCCTTAGGGGCAAAAGCCAGCTGGGTGACTTTGGGCCAATCACCAGGAGACTGGGAGTTCTAGTCCTGCCTTAGGGGCAAAAGCCAGCTGGGTGACTTTGAGCCAATCACCAGGAGACTGGGAGTTCTAGTCCTCCCTTAGGGGCAAAAGCCAGCCGGGTGACCTTGGTCCAATCACCAGGGGACTGGGATTTCCAGTCTTGCTCTAACAACTCCTGCTTAGCAATGGAAATTCTGCCCTGAAATATGGTCGTAAGTCAGAGACTCCCTGCATGTATGCTGCCTTGAGCTTCTGAATTTAACTCAGGACTCTGTATAAATGCAATAGATATAAATATAATAAAAATTGCAAGTAAATTGCTTTCACAGATTAAGCTAGGTGTGGTTTTTTTAGAGAACGGCTCTGTTTAAATCTGCTATGGATTTCTGCTCCTGTCTTTCTTTCTGGATTTGTCGATCTTTATGAAGCTGAAAAAGGCGAGGCAGCGGAGAGAAAAATCCAAATTCCTGTGTTTTGTGCAAAAGGAAAATCTTTAGGGAAAAATTAACTCCCTTTTTGCCCTCCCGTGTGTGTGAGTGGATTGGACACTGAATCTCAACTTGGGGTCGGAATGGAAATCTTGGTGGAGGGAGAATATTCCATGTAGGTTTTAGTGCAGACTCTCCTGAAATGCCAAATTGGGAATGCAGATGGTCCTCAACCTACGAGCACAATCGAACCCAAAATTTCCCTTACTAAGTGAGACATTTGTTAAGCGGGTTTTGACCCATTTTTCGACCTTGCTTGCCACCATCGTTAAGTGAATCACTGCAGGTTTTAAGTTAGTCACACGGTTGTTAAGTGAATCTGGCTTCCTCACTGACTTTGCTCGCCAGAAGGTCACCGAAGGGGATCACATGACCCCAGGACACTCCGCCCGTCATAAATATGAATCAGTTGCCAATCATCTGAATTCTGATCACGTGACCGTGGGAATGCTGCACCGGTCTTAAGGGTGAAAAACGATCCAAAGTCACTTTCCCCAAGCTTGGTTGACTCTTGCTGGGTGATGATGTAATGAAGGGGCTTTGGGACTCCTATTATGGTTCTGCCTGAAGGAGGGAGATCTTTGTTATGTAGAATAGACTGACTCAGGCCTTAATGGCCCATTGACAAAGGTGGGGTGTGTGTGAGTTTGTGCCTCCCTTTCAGGGGGAAATATTCTGCCCTTTTAATATTTCCTAAAACACCTCATTTTCCTAGGAGAAGGGTGGGTGCTAACTTTCCTACATCAGGATGTTGAATTTCTCTCCAGATAAAATGTTTTCCCTACGACTAGGGCACAAACCTGGTTAGAGAGAGAAGCAAGCCAAATGAATACCCTTGATTTCTTTTTCATAAGCAGGAGGCTAAAGTCTTGGCTACCTACATAGATCTTTGCTAAGTGACAACGTCTATAGAACAGTGTTTGTCAACCTCCATTATTTTAAGACGAGTGGACTTCAACTCCCAGAATTCCCCAGCAAGCATCGATGGATGGATGACTGGGAAATTCTGGGAGTTATGCAGTACAATAGCAGAGTTGGAAGGGACCTTGGAGGTCTTCTAGTCCAACCCCCTGCCTAGGCAGGAACCCTTATACCATTTCAGACAAATGCCTATCCAACATCCTCTTAAAGACTTCCAGTGTTGGGGCATTCACAACTTCTGGAGGCAACTTCTGTTCCACTGATTAATTGTTCTAACCGTCAGGAAGTTTCTCATCAGTTCTAAGTTGCTTCTCTCCTTGATTAGTTTCCACCCATTGCTTCTTGTTCTGCCCTCAGGTGCCTTGGAGAATACTTTGACTCCCTCTTCTTTGTGGCAACCGCTGAGATATTGGAAGACTGCTATCATGTCTCCCCTAGTCCTTCTTTCTCTTAAGCTAGACATACCCAGTTCCTGCAACCGTTCTTCATATGTTTTAGTCTCCAGTCCCCTAATCCTCTTTGTTGCTCTTCTCTGCACTCTTTCTAGAGTCTCCACATCTTTTTTACATCGTGGCAACCAAAACTGGATGCAGTATTCCAAGTGTGGCCTTACCAAGGCATTATAAAGTGGTATTAACACTTCACGTGATCTTGATTCTATCCCTCTGTTGATGCAGCCTAGAACTGTGTTGGCTTTTTTGGCAGCTGCTGCACACGGCTGGCTCCTATTTAAATGGTTGTCCACTAGGACTCCAAGATCCCTCTCACAATTACTACTGTTGAGCAAGGCACCACCTATACTCTACCTGTGCATTTCATTTTTGTTGCCTAAATGTAGAACCTTACTCTTTTCACCATTGAATTTCATTTTATTAGATAGTGCCCAATGTTCAAGTTTGTCAAGATCCTTCTGTATCTTAAGCCTATCTTCTGGAGTGTTGGCTATTCCTGCCAGCTTGGTGTCATCTGCAAATTTGATGAGTTCCCCATTTATTCCCTCATCCAAATCATTGA
Source organism: Natrix helvetica (assembly GCF_964273705.1). Taxonomy (NCBI): domain Eukaryota; kingdom Metazoa; phylum Chordata; class Lepidosauria; order Squamata; family Natricidae; genus Natrix; species Natrix helvetica. The sequence continues at coordinate 9,797,303 of NC_138548.1, forward strand.
TGAAGATGTTGAAGAGTACTGGGCCTAAAACAGAGCCTTGGGGTACTCCACTGCATACCTCCCTCCATGTAGATGCAGTTCCATTGAGAACTACCCGTTGAGTGCGGTTGGTCAGCCAGTTACGAGTCCATCTGGTGGTGATGCTGTCCAACCCACATTCTTCTACTTTATATAGTAGTAGGTAGCAGATGAAGTCCATACGTCTTAAAAGTCGCCGGTTGGCAAACACAGCTGCAGAGGGAAGTATCTGTGCAGAGAATTGATGGAGAAAAATCATAATTTGGGGTGGGAGGAGACTTGAAACGATGCATTTCACTGCCAGGCCAAAACACAGCCTTGATTCTTCCATTGCAGAAAACTTCGGGCATTTTGCTTTTCTTTCCAAATGAAACTCAATGGGATCCAATAATTTTCTGGATGGGGCCCTAAAAAGACTTTTTCCCTTCCTTGCACAGTGATTGGTCAGAAGCTATGTGACATCATAGCAGTTCCAGAATTGAGGCGGGTTTATAGATAGAATGGTAAGAGGATGAGTACCAGGATGAGTATTGCTTTGCTGCCCCCTGGTGGTCCGATTGTATTAATACCCAGAGGTGCAGGTAGCCCTTGACTTGCAACCATTCATTTAGTGACAGTTCGAAGTTACAACGGCACTGAAAAAAGGGGACTTAGGACTGGTCCTCGCTGTTATGACTGTTGTATCAATCCCATAGTCATATGATCAAAATCCGAGCACTTGGTAACTGGCATGTACTTATGACGGTTGCAGTGACCTTCCCAGCTGGCTTCCGATCGGCAAAACCAGTGGGGGAAGCCAGATTCACTTAACAACCCCATGGTTCATTTAACAACTGAAATGATTCGCTTACCAACCGTGGCAAAAGCGGTGATAAACCAGGTGCAACTCTCTTTGCCTTACTTAGCAACAGAATTTGGGGTCCCAATTGGGGTCGTAAGTCAAAGACTAGTCCTTGATTAAGGGCCACGACGGAGCCCCCAATTTTTGTTGCTAAGTGAGACATTTGGTAAGCGAATTTTGCCCCATTTTACGACTTTCCTCGGCACGGGTGGCAAGAGAATCCCTGCTTGTTGTTAAGTTAGTCACTCGGTTGTTAACTGAATCCGGCTTCCCCATTGACTTTGCTTGTCAGGAGGTTGCCATAGGGGATCATGTGACCCCCCCCAGGGACACTGCGACCGTCATAAGTACGAGTCAGTTGATTTTTGGATGCCTGTGACCATGGAGATGCTCCAGTGGTCATAAGTGTGAAAAAAGCTCATGTTTTTCAGTGTTGTTGTAACTTCAAATGGTCACTAAATGAACGAAAGATGTGAATCCAAGCCTTGGCTTAATGTTAAGATTTGATGTCTTGTGCAAAAGGTTTGTTGTAAGTTGTGAAGTCGTGTCTGACCCATCACAACCCCATGGACAACGTTCCTCCAGGCCTTCCTGTCCTCTACCATCCTCCGGAGTCCATTTAAGCTCATGCCTGCTGCTTCGGTGACTCCATCCAACCACCTCATTCTCTGTTGTCCCCTCCTTCTTCTTTTGCCCTCAATCTTCCCCCAGCATGAGGCTCTTCTCCAGGGAGTCCTTCCTTCTCATTAGGTGGCCAAAGTCTTTGAGTTTCTTCTTCAGGATCTGGCCTTCTAAAGAGCAGTCAGGGTTGATCTCCTCTAGGACTGACCGGTTGGATCTCCTTGCAGTCCAAGGGACTCAGTGCAGGAGTCTTCTCCAGCACCAGAGTCCAAAGGCCTCCATTCTTTGGTGCTCAGCCTTCCTTATGGTCCAACCTTCACAGCCATCCATTGCAAAAGCTAAGAAATGGTAATTCAGTAACAAGGGGCTAAGCCTGTTTTGGGAATAGAGCCAGGCGCTGCTTCTCCTCTATTGTCAAGCAAACAAACTGGATTTCCGGTTTAAAGAACGTCTGGAGAAAACTCTCCCTTTGATTTGCAATAACACACACACACACACACACACACACACACACACACACACACACACACACAGATGGAAAGTGGGAAGCGTTTCCCAGATTTATTTTTTTTCAAATGTCTGTTCCTTTGCCAATGCAATTTAAAGATATAGGGTTAGACTGCCCCCTAGTGTCCATGGTCGTTTAATTTCAAGTCTATTGTCAAATATGCAACAGATACCCGAATAAGAGAGTTGGGAGGGACCTTGGAGGTCCTCTAGTCCAACCCCCTACTCAAGCCGGAGACACTATACTATTTCAGACAAAGTCAGTCTCTTCTTGAAAACCTCCAGTGTTGGAACCTTCACAACTTCTGGAGGTAATAAGTCGTTCCACTGGTTAATTTGTCTTCTTCACTGTCAGGAAGTTTCTCCTTAGTTCTTGGTTGCTTCTCTCCTGGATTAGTTTCCACCCATTGCTTCTTGTCCGGCCCTCAGGGGCTTTGGAGAATAGCTTGACTCCCTTTTCTTTGTGGCAGCCCCTCAAAGATGGGAACACTGCTATCATGTCTTCTCTCATGCTTGAGCCCATGACTCAAGATCATGTGAAGTCTTAATACCACTTTATAATGCCTTGGTAAGGCCACACTTGGGATACTGCATCCAGTTTTGGTCACCATATCATTAAAAAGCTGCAGAGATGCTGGAAAGAGTGCAGAGAAGAGCAATGAAGATGATTAGGGGACTGGAGGCTGAAACATATGAAGAACAGTTGCAGGAACTGGGTAGGTCTAGTTTAATGAAAAGAAGGACCAGGGGAGACAGGATAGCAGTCTTCCAATATTTGAGGGGCTGCTACAGAGAAGAGAGGCCCAACCTATTCTTCAAAGCAATTGAAGGCAGGAGAAGAATCAATGGATGGAAACTAATCAACCTAGAGAACCAACCTAGAAATAAGGAGAAATACAGTGAGAACAATTAATTGTTGTGTCGTCGCGACGTCTGGCTCGTTCTCCCAACACTGGAAGTTTTTAAGAAGAGATTGGATAGCCATTTGTCTGAAATGGGATAATATTTCCTGCCTGAGCAGCGGGTTGGATAAAGAGACCGCCGAGATCCCTTCCAATTCTGTTATTCAGATTTAGCTACTGTACTTTGCCCATTCAACATGTGTAAACGAAAGGTGTCCCTCAATTGCACAATTGCCTTTGTTTTTAAAACAACCTCTATAATTGCAGGGTCACGGACATTTGTAAAAAGGGAGCATTGTTTTTCCTTCCAGCTCTTATTAAAAAAGAAAGAAAGAAAGAAATGTAAGGAAGTAAACCTAAGCCTTTTTCCTCCTGCCCTTTTCTTTCCTGTTGTGTCTTTTAAAATGTAAGCAAGAAAAAACCAGACATTTCTTTGTGGATCGTATCCATAAATTCTAAATCTCTCTCTGTCACTCTCTCTCTCTTTCTCTGTCTGTTTCTCTCTGTCTCTCTCTCTGTCTCTCTCTCTCTCTGTGTGTGTGTTTCTCTGTCTCTCTCTCTGTCTCTGTGTTTCTCTCTCTCTGTATTTATCTCCCTCTCTGTATTTGTCTCTCTCTCTGTCTGTCTCTCTCTTTCCCTCTCTGTCTCTCACACTCTCTCTTTCTCTCTCTATGTCTCTCTTACTCCCTCTCTTTTTGGCTGCAGGACATGAGGAAAACAGTGTGATAAATAAATAATTCCATTTTCATTCACACAAAAAAGAGACCAACTCAGCTGAAAAAAAAAACATCAACAACCCAGAAAAACACAAGCAGCAGCTTTGGCATCACTTATTCTCCCAAATTAAGGCCGACGTTAGCACCCTTTGAACTGTTAAAAGCACGATCAAGTTTATGCAGTTTTGTTTACCTTTGATTGTATTCCTCAAAGGTGCTAGCAACAGTCCCTCATTATAGTAACAGCATTATCCTTAAGAATTCGACTGCCTTGCTTGTTGCTAGTGCAGTCAAAATAATGGAGATGATGATAATAATAAGCAAACTGGTTGCTTGGTCATGCAGTTAAAATTAGATGTTGATTTAGAAAAAAAAAACAATCATATGGATCTTCTTTATTAGTTTATAATACAAAATGCAAAAGAAAATTGTAGAAAAATAAGGGAGGGAAAAGGGAAGAAAAATTTGCAGGGAAAATTGAAAAAGGAAAAAAAAGGCGTTTGATTTCTGATTCCATTTGGTGCATAAATCAAGATAATTTGTCTGAATGGTATAGGGTATCCTGTTTGAGCAGAGGGTTGGACTAGAAGACCTCCAAGGTCCCTTCCAACTCTGTTATTCTTCAAAGATGCTGATACCCTAGAACAGAGGTGTCAAACCCGAATTCATTGAGGATCGCATCGTGGGCCAGTCCTTCGCTGTTTCCAGGAAAGGTCTGTGGGCCAGATCTAAGTACCCCACGGGCCGGGTCTGGGCCCCGGGTCTTGAGTTTGACACCCCTGCCCTATAAAGAATGCAGAGAAGAGCAACAAAGATGATTAGGGCTCTGGAAGCTAAAATACAATGAACAATTGCAAAAACTGGAACATCTAGTCTAATGACGAGAAGGACTAGGGGCGACATGAGAGCAGCCTTCCAGCACTCGAGGGGCTCTTGGGAGAGAAAAGGGGGGTCAGTCTATTCTCCACAGCACCTGGGTGAAAGATCATTAAAGAGAATAGAAGGGAAGAGGAGGTCTTCTAGTCCAACCCCCTGCTTAGGCAGGATACCCTACACCACTTCAGACAAATGGTTATCCAACATCTACTTAAAAACCTCCAATGATGAATCACTCAACTTCTGGAGGCAAGCTGTTGGGCCGGACAAGAAGTAATGGGTGGAAACTAATCAAGGAAAGAAGCAACTTAGAACTGAGGAGAAATTTCAATTAGAACAATTAATCCGTGGAACAACTGAAGAAGTTGTGAATGCCCCAACACTGGAAGTCTTTAAGAAGATGTTGGATAGCCATTTGTCTGAAACGGTATAGGGTTTCCTGCCTAGGCAGGGGGTTGGACTAGAAGACCTCCAAGGTCCCTTCCAACTCTGCTATTGTATTATTGCATTTATTTGTAACCACCATTGACCCTGAATGACCAGCTAATAAGTGAGGTCCATTTGGGAGGGGGGAGTGGACTTACTCCGGGAAGATTATTTTTGGGGTGCTCCTTGGTTTCCATAGCTCTCTGGAGACGTCCATCATGCTGAGAAGGGTGGAAAGGAAGGGGAGAATACAGCCACCGGTGGACGGACGGATGGATTCCAGTGCTATGGTAACTTTGGTCACTAAACGAATGGTTGTAACTAAGTTGAGGACTACTTGTTTAATGATGCAAGAAAACCCTTGATTTATAACCATGACCAAGTCCAACATTTCTGCTGCTATGCAACATAGTTGTTCAGTGGGTTTTGCCCCGTTTTGTGACCTTTGGGGCCACAGTTGTTAAGTGAATCATTATAACTGTTAAGTTCGTAACAAGGTTGTTAAGTGAAACTGGCTTCCCCATTGACGCTGCTTGTTCGAAGGTCGCAAAAGTGGATCGTGTGACAGTTGGATATTGCAACCGTCATAAATATGAGTCAAGTTGCCAAGTGTCCAAATTATGATCCCACGACCATGGGGATGCAGCAACGGTCATAGGTGTGAAAAACGGTCGTAAGTTTTCGTAAGGGCTATTGTAACTCCGAACGATTACTAAATGAACTATTATAAGTTGAGGGCTACCTGTGATCGCCACCGTTGGGTCCGGTTTCAGCAGCGGGGTTTTGTACACAGTCCTCGACTTACAACGGTTCATTTAGTGACCGAATTTACAACGGCACTGGAAAAAAGGGACCTGTGACCGTTTTTCACACTTACAACCATTGCAGCATCCGCACGGGGATATATTTTACATTCAGATGCTTGACCACTGGCTCACATTTACGACGGTCGCAATGTCCTAGGGTCATGGGATCCCCTTTTGCGACCGTCCAACAAGCCAAATCAACCGGGACACCAGATTCACTTAACAGCCAGCGTTACTCGTTTAACAACTGCAGTGATTCGCTTCGCAAATGTGGCGAGAAAAACCAGAAAAATGGGACAAAACTCACAATTCACAAATTTCTCACGGAGCAACGTTAAGTTTTGGGGACTCAAATGTGGTCGTACGTTTGGGACTACCTGCGACGCGTTCGGCAATCTTTGTCCAAGATCTGCAGAGAAATGGAAGCAAAGTTTGGCTGACACTTTTGAGGCCGGGGGAGAAGAAAAACCAGCATTAAAAAAATTGTTATTCCAAGTTTCCCTCTGGATTCTGCAAGGAAGCAGGTGAGCGGGAATGCCACAACGCTGTTTTGCAGTAACACCACTTCTGTGGCTCTCCTTGGTACCTGCTGGACCTTCTCTCTCTCTCTCTCTCACACACATACACACAAACACACACACACACTCTGTGTGTCTGGATCCAGGTTTTCCTTCCAGGAAATTTCTCTCTGTGTGTGTGTGTGTGTGTGTGTGTGTTTTGCACAGCCAGTACGTGTCTGTCTGTACACGTTCCTTGGCCTGCGCTTGTGCCAAGAATTTGGAATGTTAAGACAGGGAGCGCCAGCCAGCTCCCGCCGCCCGTCACACACTTTCCTCTCTCTCTCTCTCTCTCTCTCCGCCTTTGTGTTTCCAGATTTGCCCATCTCCGCCACGACAGGTTGCCAACGGTGTGGTGGAAACCCACGACGAGGAGTGCAATCTTTTTCCGCCACTGTCTGTCTCCCGGGGAAGGCCTTCCCTTTGCCCAAAAATCCCTCTCTGGGATTTGCACAATTTTGGGTGTGAGTTAAAAGGCAAGCAACGGCATTGTTGTTGAGTTCCAGGACGGCCATCCAAGAATCCAATGCGGTTGCAGTGTTGACAGCTCAAGTGAGTAACAGAACAACAGATTCGGAAGGGGCCTTGGGGGGGGGGGTGTCTTCCAGTCCAAACCCCCCTCCCTGCTCAAGCAGGAGACCCTTAGTCAAGTGACAGCTAACCTTTTTGTCGTCACGAAAGCACACCCCACACCAGTGGTGGGTTTCAAATTTTTTTAGAACCTCTTCTGTAGGTGTGGCCTGCTTTGTGGGAGTGGCTTGCCGGCCATGTGACCAGGTGGGCATGGCCAACTTGTAAAATGTGGTGAAACTCACTTAACAACGTTCTTGCTTAGCAACCAAAATGTTGGCTCAGAAACTCTGGCATTTGAAGCACGCAAGTCTTAAAGCTGCCAAGTTACAAGACCTTTGCACCCCTAACCCTTTAGAAAAAAAAACCCCAGGGGTGTTCAAACTTAACAGCTTTAAGACTTGTGTACTTCAACTCCCAGAATTCCTCCTCCAGTCATGTTGGCTCAGGAACTCTGGCATTGAAGTGTGCAAGTTTTAAAGCTGTCAAGTTACAAGACCCTCGCACCCCTAACCCTTTAGAAAAAAAAAACCCAGGGGTGTTCAAACTTGACAGCTTTAAGACTTGTGGACTTCAACTCCCAGAATTCCTCCTCCAGTCATGTTGGCTCGGGAACTCTGGCATTGAAGCATGCAAGTCTTAAAGCTGTCAGGTTACAAGACTCTTGCAACCCTAACCCTTTAGAAAAAAAAAACGCCAGGGGTGTTCAAACTTGACAGCTTTAAGACTTGTGGACTTCAACTCCCAGAATTCCTCCTCTCGCTTTTCATCTTGATGATGTGCAGACGGGCGGGGGGAGGGAGCTGGAACCGGTTCTAAACGGCACTGTAGATTTGTGGAACCTCTTCTATAGAAGAGGTTACAACTGGCAGGAACCCACCCCTGCCCCTACCCCATTGCATGCAGGTGTGACACCCCCCTCCCCGTGCGTGCATTTGCAACCCTGTGGGCTCCCCCCGCTCCAACACTTCCGACATTGGGCCTGGAAGGCCTCCTGCACCAACCTGAAAGCCAAAACAGGGTGCGGGGGCGATGCGTGAGCCCCCAAAATGCAATGCAAGCACCCACCCCATGCATGTGCCCCCCCGTGCTTGCGCCCCGAGACCTAAAGACCAGCTGGCTGGCAGGAGGCGTGCCCGCAGAGAGGGCTAAGCATGCCACCTGTGGTACGTTTGCCCGAGGTTTGCCATCACAGCCCTATAACATTCCTGAGAAATGGCTGCCCAGTCTCTTCTTCAAAACCTCCAGTGTTGGAGTACACACAACTTCTGGAGGCAAAGCCGTTCCGGGGATTCATCGTCCCGTCGGGATACGTCTCCTTAATTCCAGGTGGCTTCTCTCCTTGATTGGTTTCCATCCGTTGCTTCTTGTCCTGCCTTCGGGCGCTTTGGAGGTTGATCTCCTCTCTTCTCTGTGGCAGCCCCTCAAATATCGGAAAACCGCTATCCCGTTACCCCCTAGGAGGTCCTTCTTTTCATTCAACCGGACCTACCCAAATCTGAAATAGGTCCAGGTTTTCTGAAAGCTCCTTCGAAGGGATGACACTCACACCACGCACAAGATTGTGAAAATGCAGCCACCAGGGAAATGGGCGGTTTAAAACACAAAATAGAAAGAAATAAGTGAGCTGGCTTAGTGCACTGCCTGTTTGCAGCCATTCTCAGCTTGAGCCTGCAAATCCATCCTTCCATCCTACTGTTAGATGGGGGAAAGGAAAGGCACACTCAGGCTAGAGGTAACAACATCTCTGTATTAAGGCAGGGGGTTGGACTAGAAGACCTCCAAGGTCCCTTCCAACTCTACTATTGTATTGTATTGTATTATAACTCTGAAACAACTATGTACAATCCAGCGAAGGTTTGGTCTGAATCTGCCCTTTTATGGGGAGCTGTCAGACCCTTCAGCCAATCATGTCGAATCTCCGTTCCCGACGGAACAGAGGACCTTGGTGAAAACCATTGTAACTGATTCTGGTATCTAACACCTACCTTTCCCTTCTCCTCTCCTCTCATTTACATATTTATTAATTTTTCACCCCTCTTAACAGCCCATCTCACTCAGCAAAGTGTACAATTCAATCCATAAAATGAAGCACTAAAACCAGAATAATTTAAGATTAAAAGCTTTTTTTTTTAAAGAATAGAATAGAATAACAGAGTAGGAAGGAGGATTATCCTAGATTTCATAGAATAAAACAGAATAGAATAACAGAGTTGGAAGGGGCATTGGAGGTCTTCTAGTCCAACCCCCTGCCTAGGCAGGAAACCCTACACCACTTCAGACAAATGGTTATCTAACATCTTCTTAAAGACTTCCAGTGTTGGGGCATTCACAACTTCTGGAGGCAAGCTGTTCCACTGGTTAATTGTTCTCACTGTCAGGAAATTTCTCCTTAGTTCTATAAAGTATTAAAAAAAGGACATTATAAAATTTCAAAAAGATGCCGAGATCCCAAAAGATGCAGGGGAGGTTAGCAGTTATTCCTCGACTTATGGCCATCATTGGGACTGCTAAGCAATGCGGTCGTTAAATGAGTCATCATGGAACCGGATCTGATAATATGACCAGTTCAGATGCTGAACTTTTCGATCAGAAAGGTTGGCAGTTCGGCGGTTCAAATCCCTAGAGCTGTGTAACAGAGTGAGCTCCCGTTAATTGTCCCGGCTTCTGCCAACCCAGCAGTTCGAAAGCACGTAAAAAATGCAAGTAGAAAAATAGGGACCACCTTTGGTGGGAAGGGAACAGCGTTCTGTGCGCCTTTGGCGTTTAGTCATGCCGACCATGTGACCACGGAGACGTCTTCGGACACCGCTGGCTCTTCGGCTTTGAAACGGAGATGAGCACTGCCCCCTAGAGTCAGGAATGACTAGTACATATGTGCAAAGGGAACCTTTACCTTTACCCTCAATGGTGGTCCAATGTTTGTAAGGTCAGGATGTAAGTTACTATTTCCAAGGCTGTTAGAAATTCAAATGGATCTGTGGATTTCAATTCCCAGAATTCCCCAGCCAGCCATGGCTGGCTGGGGAATTCTGGGAGTTGAAGTCCATACCTCATAAAGTACTTAAATAGTCCCTGCGACCTATCCGCTCACACAGGGAGGGACTCCTCCTGGTGCCGTCCGCTAGGCAGTGTCAGCGGGCGACACCTAGGAGTAGGTCTTTCTCTGTGATGGGCCCAACCCTCTGGAATGACCTCCCCCCCGACATTCGAACCACCACCGACCTCCGTTCCTTCCGTCAAAAGTTAAAGACTCACCTGTTTCAATCAGCTGGCCTGGCACTCTCTTAGTTTTACCTCCCGGGGATTTATTTTAATTGGGTTTGGGTTTTAATTGGGGATGTTTTTAAGGTTTTAACTGCTTTACTTTAAGATACAGTCTTCTAACCTCCTCATTTAATTTAAGATTTGTGTATTTATATTTATTCCTATGTATTTGTGTTTTAATTTGACTGTACACCGCCCCGAGTCCCTTTCGGGAGAGGGGGCGGTCTAGAAATCTAAATAAAGTAAAGTAAGTAAAGAGGCACACAAACTAAAACAACTGGCCATTTATATAAAAAAAAAAGATCCACTTGCTCAGCAAGCCACCCTTAAAAACTCAAAACCACACACAGCCACAACAAAACACACTCCACCGTGAATGCAAACGTATCTTCATTCGACAATCTGCTATCAATAATGTTCCAAAACTGATTTAGTTATATCTGTAAAACTTCCCAAGTCTCTTTTCATCTCCCAGTGTGGCACCACAGAATGCCAACAAGCTCACAATCCTCTCTTTGGCATCTGTGCCGCCCTCGTATTTTCCACTCTCTCTAAAGCTTTTTGTGTGTGTTTTTTTTTTGTTTTGTTTTTTTTAAGTGAAAAACTGGCACGGTGGAAAAAACTCCGTTTTCCAGCCTACGTTTTCCTTTTCGAGACGAACAGATTGCTTAGGAAACAGAGCGCGTTGTTGGCTAAAACACAGGATGCCGCTTTCTTTTGTACCCTCGCGCAACGTGGTAGTTATGTTGGGCCAGGTGGTTCCTCTTGGCGCAGCCTGCTTCACAAGGTTGTGGGGAAAATACAGGTCGTCTTCGATTTACGACCGGCCATTTAGCAACCATTCAATGTTATGACCGGCCCCAAAAGCGGGGAGTTACGACGCACATTCGAAATTCTGAAGGCTGGGCCTCTCTGCGATCGGACAGAATTTAGGGCTCCCGTCCTTGGCCCAACTCCTGCCAACCTAGCAATTCGAAAGCATGCAAATGCGAGTAGTTAAACAGGTACCACTTGTTGTGGCCCGCCAACGGAACTGGCAGCAGAGTCAGGCGTTGAAGAGCATGGACCAGTCCTGGAGTCTGGGGAAGGCGCTGACGAGGGCTCTGCGTCGGAGGCAGAGACGGGTCCGAGGCTGTCTGACAGTTCTCAGCTGCCTTCGGAGCTAAACAGCAGTGAGGCAGAGGGACAGGTGGAGCCTGTTCCCAGTGTGCGCATGCACAGAGCTGCCAGAAGATGAGAAGACCCAAGAAATCAGGGTTGACTTGGGAGTAAAGCCACACCTTGGAGGTGATTGCCCCCCCCCATAGGAAATAAAAGAGGAGCGAAAGGGGAGTGGGCTTTTGCAGGAAACAATTTGTTGATTCGTTTGTTTGTTTCAGTAGTGTGAAGATCTGTCCGTGAATTTCTCTGCCAAGCCGTTTTTTGCAAAAACGGAGGCGTTTTTGCCTTCCCCAGCCCCCCGAAACACTCTGCAGGCATCAGCAGAGCTGTGGGAAGGGAAAAATGCCTCCATTTTTGCGAAAAATAGCCCATTTTCTACAAAAACGGGGGCATTTTTGCCTTCACGCAGCCCCTTCACGCAGAGTGTTCCTGGGGGCCAGGGAGGACAAAAAACTTTTTTTTCATACTGGGTAGTTTGCAGATGCTCCCTTATCTCTGGGAAGGCCGGAGCTCCCCCCCCTCCGGTCAAAACTTTTTGCCACTGTTTCGTTGGGTGTGGCTTGGTGAGGAGGTCATGTGACTGAGTGGGCATGAGTGATGTCAAGTTGGCCACGCCCACTTAGCCACATGCCCATCTAGCCACGCCCACTGAACTGGTAGTAAAAAAATTTGAAACCCACCCCTGGCTTTACCAAGTGGTATTAATGAACACTTCACGTGATCTTGATTCTATCCCTCTGTTTTCCTTTCCTTTTCGGCGTGCAGCCATTGGTTTGAAATCTGCTCTTCCCAAATTCATCATGACCCAACCAAATTCTGAAAGGATCAAACCTTCATTTCTTTTGCACCCATTCCTCGCCACGTGCAATAAACACACTCAAACACCCACCCCCCAAACTCCAATTCCCATGAGAAATGTCTGCCGTTCCAATCATTTCAATAATTTTCTTTCTCTCTCGGGGTAGCACCAAGAGCCTGTAATTTGGAGTTTTTCCCATCCCTACTGCTAAAAATTTCGGAGCTTTGGGAAAAAATATGGTCTATTAGTAGAATGAGCAATTTAAAAAAAAAAGATGTCAGCAGTGACTTAAAAAGTCCGTTTCAATTTTATTCAATCTTTCTCAATTTTATCCATTGGGAAATACAAATCCACCTGTACAAAAATCTGATATCGGAGAGAGATAGGACTCCCTCGCTTCATTTTAGCAGTTTAATAAACAACACTTATGTCCAGTATTGGTACTTCTTATAGTCGCTCAACCCAGGCTAAATTTTAAGATATTATCTGGCTGACAATTTGCTTTTTATGGAGAAAATGTAGGATATTCAACTTGGCAACTTTGAAGACCCATGGACTACAACTCCCAGAATTCCCTAGCCAGCCATGGCTGGCTGGGGAATTCTGGGAGTTGAAGTCCACGGGTCTTCAAAGTTGCCAATATTGGACACCCCATAGCAAATATTTCACACCCCAGGTCATTTCAGACGGTTTGTCTGCATTCAAACACAAACCCCTTTTCGATCCCCCATTGGGTCCCTATAAAGAGTACTAAATTAAAGGAAAATGTCAGAAAAACACTCAAAAGGTGTTAAAAAAACACCAATTTGGGGTTTTTTGCTTGGGAATCCTTCCACAGTTTTGGGGAGAGGGATTATGAGACACCCACTAACTTTTGCAAAGCAAGCAGTTGCAAACTTTTGCAAAGCCAACAGCGAAGTCCAGATAAAATGCCGGCCATCGAGCTCAATGTACACACCGGTGTGTTATTTTACCCCCACGCGGAAAAGAATTTGTCCAGAAGTCTTTCAACAAGAGACAAAAAGATGTGAACATTTTCAGGTTCTGCCCCGGCTTATGTGGCGGCGAGGCAGGCCTTTCCAAGTGTCAAACTTGTGTTGTGTTTGTGCTGTGCAGTAGCTTCGGGCGTAATAAAACATAAACAAAAGGGTTTAAAAACGAACGAAAAAGAAGAACGAAAGAGGGGGAAAAAAATCTCCCAGTTTTTCCTCTTTGTTGGACAAGTTCAAAAGGAAAGTAGAAACGCATCGGAGAAGGAAGGATGCTGGATTAAAAGCGGGTTACGTGTTCGCTGCTGAAATGAAGCCAATTCAAAACCGCCCCGTTCACACAGGAATCCGATGGTTGCAGTGGTTACACTCTGACTCGCTTAGCGGCAGGGGGATGCTGGGTTTACGCCCGAGGTCCTGTTCAGACTGGGGCCTCTCCTTGAAGAAGTCGGAGATGTAGCGGACCTGGGGAAAAAAGGGGGCTCAGATGAGAAGATGGACTCTTCGATTTAGTGGTTATGGCACCGAGGCTAGAAACTGGGAGAATGTGAATTCTAGTCCTGCCTTAAGCATGAAAGCCGGCTGGATGACTTTGGGTCAATCACCAGGAGACAGAGAGTTCTAGTCCTGCATTAGGCATGAAAGCCACCTGGGTGACTTTGGGTCAATCACCAGGAGACAGAGAGTTCTAGTCCTGCCTTAGGCATGAAAGCCACCTGGGTGACTTTGGGTCAATCACCAGGAGACTGGGAGTTCTAGTCCTGCCTTAGGCATGAAAGGCAGCTGGGTGACTTTGGGCCAATCACCAGGAGACTGGGAGTTCTAGTCCTGCCTTAGGCATGAAAGGCAGCTGGGTGACTTTGGGCCAATCACCAGGAGACTGGGAGTTCTAGTCCTGCCTTAGGCATAAAGCCAACTGGATGACTTGGGGGCACCCACCAGGAGACAGAGAATTCTAGTTCTACCTTAGGCATGAAATTCAACTGAGTGACTTTGGGTCAATCATCAGGTGACAATGAGTTCTAGTTCTGCCTTAGGCATGAAAGCCAACTGGATGACTTTGGGGCAATAATAATAATAATAATAATAATAATAATAATAATAATAATAATAATAATAATAATAATAATAATAATAATAAAATTTATTTCTTAGCCGCACCCTCTCCCGAAGGACTCGGGGCGGCGTACAGTAAAAAACACATAAAATACAATATGGACAATACACACACAAAATAAACAAATACGTGTACATGGAGGAGGTAGACAGATGAATGAAGACAATTAAAAACACAATTTAAAATCCCCTAATAAATTCCAAAAACCACAAAATTAAAATTAAAAAACCCGTCAGGAGCAGAGTGAACAAACTATGGTTGAGCCAGGCCAGCTACTTGGAATAGGTGGGTCTTGAGCTTTATCCGGAAGGCGCGGAGGTCAGAGGTGGTCCTAATATCTGGGGGAAGGTCATTCCACAGGGCTGGGCCCGCTACAGAGAAGGCTCTGCTCCTAGACGCCGCCCCCCGACATTGTCTGGTGGACGGCACCTGGAGGAGTCCCTCTCTGTGCGAGCTAATTGGTCGCAGGGATGTATGGGGCAGGATACGATCCCGCAAGTATCTAGGTCCTGAGCCATGGAGCGCTTTAAAGATCGTTATCAAGACCTTGAAACGCACCCGGTAGACCACAGGGAGCCAGTGCAGCTCGCGCAGGAAAGGTGTCACATGGGAGTACCTTGTACTCCCCATAATTACCCGCGCGGCCGCGTTCTGGACCAACTGTAGTCTCCGAGTGCATTTCAAGGGAAGCCCCATGTAGAGCGCGTTACAGTAGTCCAGGCGAGACGTCACCAGCGCATGAGTGACTGTGCGCAAGGCATCCCGGTCCAATGGGGGCGCAATTGGCGCACCAGGCGAACCTGGTGGAACGCCCCCCTTGCCACGGCCGTCACATGGTCATCCATGGACAGGCGAGCATCCAGGAGGACGCCCAAATTGCGCGCCCGCTCCACCGGGGCAAGTTGTACGCCCCCGATGGCCAGAGATGGGATTAACTGGTTGAACCAGGGGGCCGGAACCCACAGCCACTCCGTCTTGGAGGGGTTGAGCTTGAGTCGGTTGTCATCCATCCAGACCCGTACGGCTTCCACACACCGGGACATCACTTCAACGGCCTCGTTGGGGTGGTTCGGGGTGGAAATGTACAGCTGAGTATCATCAGCGTACAGATGGTATCCCACCCCGAACCCACGGATGATCTCACCCAGCGGCTTCATATATGTGTTGAACAGGAGCGGCGAGAGGACCGACCCCTGTGGCACCCCACAGGTAAGGGGGCTTAGAGTCGACCTCTGCTCCCCTGTCAACACACGTTGCGTCCGGCCGGAAAGGTAGGAGCCGAACCACCGCAAAACGGTGCCCCCGACCCCCAACCCCTCCAGTCGGTGCAACAAGATACCATGGTCGATGGTATCAAAAGCCGCCGAGAGGTCTAATAGGACCAGGATAGAGGAACAACCCCTATCTCTGGCCCTCCAGAGATCATCCACCAACGCGACCAAGGCCGTCTCCGTGCTGTGCCCAGGGCGAAAGCCGGACTGGCGCGGGTCTAGATAATCATTTTCCTCCAGATGTCGTGGAAACTGATAAGCCACCACACTCTCTACAACCTTCGCCAGAAAGGGAAGGTTGGAGACAGGACGATAATTGGCCAGCTCCGTAGGGTCCAGGGAAGGCTTCTTGAGCAAGGGTCTCACCACCGCCTCTTTCAAGGCGGCTGGAAGAGACCCCTCACCCAGCGAAGCGTTCACTAGGCCCAGGAGCCAGTCATGTGTAACCTCCCAGGATGCCAGTACAAGCCAGGAGGGACACGGGTCCAGTAAACATGTGGTAGGTCGCAGTCGTCCACGCACTCTGTCCAAATCCTCGATGGCAACCAAGTCAAACTCCTCCCAAAAAGGTTTCTCAAGACTCGCCACTGGCGTCTCGACTGGGCCACTGAAAGGGACCCAATCCTTCCGGATTTGAGCGATTTTATCCTGCAGATATTTCCCAAATTCCTCTGCCCTACCCTGTAGAGGGGCCTCCCACGGCCTCTGAAATAGGAGGGAGCGGGACACCCGAAACAGGGTGGCAGGGCGGTTCTCTGCGGATGCAATGAGAGCGGCACAATATTGACGTTTGGCCACTCTCAATGCCACAAGGTACGTCCTTAAATGGGCTCGTACCTGTGTCCAGTCAAATTCGGAACGGGAGGATCTCCAACGACTCTCTAGGCATCTCTTGCGGCGCTTCATCACCCTTAGCTCCTCGGTAAACCAAGGGGCCAGGGTGGAGCGTTGCCGCCGGAGAGGCCGCAAAGGCGCCACCCGGTTCAAGGCCCCGGTAGTCGCATTGTTCCACGCGACCACCAGGTCCTCTACCCGAGGGCGGGTCAGGGCTACAGAAGGTGGCCCAAGCTCCATCTGGAACCTCTCTGGTTCCATTAGGCGCCTGGGGCGGAACCATCTAGTGTTTTCCGGTTCCGCCTCCCCGCAGCGGGAGGTAGCACCAGGGAAGTCAAGACGAAGGAGTGAGTGATCTGACCATGACAGGGGAGTGATGGTTAAGTCCCCTCCTCCCAGATCACTCAACCACTGGCCAGAGACAAAAACAAGGTCCAAGGTGTGACCTCCTTCGTGTGTCGGGCCCTGAATCAATTGAGTCAGGTCCATGGCTGTCATGGAAGCCATGAACTCCCGAACCCCCTCGGATGCTTCTCCCACCGATGGCAGGTTAAAGTCCCAATCACTAGGAGACTATGAGTTCAAGTTCTACCTTAGGCATGAAATTCAAATGGATGACTTTGGGTCAATCCCCAGGAGACTATGTGTTCTAGTTCTGCCTTAAGCATGAAAGCCAACTGGGTGACTTTGGGTCCATCAGCCCATTGCTTACCGTAAGGATAGCGATGAGTGCTCCCTGCAAGAGGCCAACCAGCACATCACTCCAATGGTGCTTGTAGTCGGACACTCGGCTGTAGCCCACGTAGATGGCGAAGCAGAGGAGAAAGAACTGGATAGTCGGGCGAAGCAGCCGAGCCCATCTGCCCACCAACCGGGCCTGAATGTAGAGCTAGAATCAACAAGAAAGGAGCAGGGCTTTAGAGACGGCCGCCAGAGGACTATGGCTTTGGAAGAGAAGGCCTTCCTTTGTACCCCAACGCCCAACCTGATGCTCAAATTGAATTCCACCCCATGCTTCCAATCCTAAATGAGCACTGAAACTGGGCTTGCTTAACGAGGCCATGGGAAAGAAGAAGGGAGGGAGGAAATGGGAGAGAGGGAGGGAGGAAAGGAGGAAAGAAGGAAGCAGGGAGGCAGGCAGGCAGGCAGGCAGGAAGGAAGGAAGGAAGGAAAGAAAGAAAGAAGTGGGAAGGAGGGTGCAGGGAAGGAGGAAAGGAGGAAGGAGGGAAGGAGGAAGGAAATGGGAGAGCGGGTGGATGGAAGGAGAGAAGGAGGAAAGAAGCAGAGAGGAAGGAAGGAGGAAAGAAGCAGGGAGGGAGGCGAGAAGTGAAGGTGGAAGGAAGGAGGAAGGGATGGAGAGTGGAAGGAAGAAGGAGGAAGCAAACGAGCAAGCAGATAAACAAAGCACACAAACGGTAAATAAACAAGGGAGGCATGCAAATAAATAAATCAATAAAGGACGGAAATAAATAAAGTTCCCAATTAAATAAATAGGGCATGAAAATAAATAAGAGATGGCCTCCAAAAAAATAAATAAAGGAAGGAGAAATATATATAGGACAGAAATAAGTAGATAATGGAAGTGTGCAAACAAACAAACAAACGAAGGAAGCAGGTAAATAAAGCGTGCAAATAAATCAATGAATAAAGCCCGCAAGTCCTATAAAGCCAGCAAATAACTGAAGGCAGCACGCAAAGAAAATAAATGGAGCAAGTAAATTAAGTTAGCGAATGAAGAAAGAAAGAAAGAAAGAAATACAGGAAACACACAAATAAATGTGGAGACTCTAGAAAGAGTGCAGAGAAGAGCAACAAAGAGGATTAGGGGACTAAAACATATGAAGAACGGTTGCAGGAACTGGGTATGTCTAGCTTAAGAGAAAGAAGGACTAGGGGAGACATGATAGCAGTCTTCCGATATCTCAGGGGTTGCCACAAAGAAGAGGGAGTCAAGCTATTCTCCAAGGCACCTGAGGGTAGAACAAGAAGCAATGGGTGGAAACTAATCAAGGAGAGAAGCAACTTAGAACTGAGGAGAAACTCCCTGACAGTGAGAACAATTAATCAGTGGAACAGAAGTTGCCTCCAGAAGTTGTGAAAGCCCCAACACTGGAGGTCTTTAAGAAAATGTTGGATAGCCATTTGTCTGAAACGGTGTAAGGTTTCCTGCCTAGGCAGGGGGTTGGACTAGAAGACCTCCAAGGTCCCTTCCAACTCTGCTATTGTATTGTATTATTGTAAATAAACAAAAAAGCAAATAACGGGTGCAAATAAAGGAAGCATGCAAATAGATGACTAAATAAACAAAGGGAACCAATAAAGTTAGCAAATAAATAAATAAATAAATGGAGTGCACCAATAAATAACCATGCAACATTTCTCTCCCCCCTACCTCCCCCAATTTGAAAGATCCTCATAGAAACCTGCCCTTCTCCCCCGCCCCCAGTGACCGGGGAAGCTGCTTAGGGGTTCTGTGCCAGCCTTGTGGCTCCCTCGTTTCCCTTTTAAATGAGTAGAAAATCTGATCAGACGTCTAAGGGGTATTTGCAATTCAGAATTGAGATAGAAAGAGAAGCAGAACATCTGCTAGCTCACTATTTATTTTTACTTTATTTATTTTTTAAAAGAACCAGGAGCTTTGGAAGTCAACCAGATCTCTTTTTTTCTGATTTGTGGGGGCACGTTGGCCACATCCTGCAAAACTTTGTTAAGAGTTCTCAAGATTCCAATGTTTCTGAAGCTTGGCCACTTGAAGATGGGTGGACTTCAACTCCCAGAGTTCCCCAGCCAGCAAGAAAGATGGCTGGACTTCAAATCCCAAAATTCCCCCGCCAGCAGAACTAGCTAGGGAATTCTGGGAGTTGAAGTCCACCTATTTTCAAGTAGCTTCTGAAGCTTGGCCACTTGAAGATGGGTGGACCTCAACTCCCAGAATTCCTCAGCCAGATGGGTGGACCTCAACTCCCAGAATTCCCCAGCCAGATGGGTGGACCTCAACTCCCAGAATTCCTCAGCCAGATGGGTGGACTTCAACTCCCAGAATTCCTCAGCCAGATGGGTGGACCTCAACTCCCAGAATTCCCCAGCCAGCCAGTAGGATGGGTGGACTTCAAATCCCAGAATTCCCCCCCCAGCAGAACTGGCTAGAGAATTCTGGGAGTTGAAGTCCACCTATCTTTAAGTAGCTAAGGTTGAGAAACACTGCTCACGATCGCTTTTTTCCTGATCCTTCGAAATGAAAACACACTTGTGTCTTTGGTTCCCCAAAATGGCATCCATCCCCCCCTCTTATTCCAGAAAACCATTTCAATCTCTCGATCCACTCACTCACCGCTAAAAACATCATGCAGTACATCGCAAAGGAAGAATGTCCAGAATAGAACGACAATCTAGAAAGAGAAGGGGGGGAAAAAAGAAATATATAGACAACAGGTAAATCCTTAAATTATAATCCCACAATTGGAAGCCCCAAATTTCTGTTGCTACATGAAACATCGGTTAAGCCAATTTTGCTCGATCTTACAACCTTTCTGGCAGCAGCTGTTAAGTGAATCACTGCCATCGTTAGATTAGTAACACGGTTGTTAAGTGAATCTGGCTTCTCCATTGACTTCGCTTGTTGGAAGGTCGCAAAAGGGGATCACGTGACACCCCCCGGGACACCGCAACCGTCACAAATCGAATCGGTTGCCAAGCATCTGAATTTTGATCACGTGGGAATGCTGTAACGGTCATACAAGTGTGAAAAGCAGTCACAAGTCACTTTTTTCAGTGTCGTTGTAACTTTGAAGAGTCACTCAGTGTACTGTTGTAAGTCGAGTTCTCCCTGTATTCATTAACTATGATGAATCATTATTAATTTTTGACTGCTTCCTGTTAATGGTTACCAGCATCTATTTATAACTGCATTGATTTTAAGAGTTGCCAGGAAATTTAGTTCATATTCACGCTCATCTATTCCCAAAATAGAGTTTTTTTCCTTTTAGGCATTTTGCCCTCTTAAAGGTAAAGGTTCCCCTCGCACATATGTGCTAGTCGTTCCCAACTCTAGGGGGCGGTGTTCATCTCCGTTTCAAAGCCCAAGAGCCAGCGCTGTCCGAAGACGTCTCCGTGGTCATGTGGCTGGCATGACTCAACGCCCGAAGGCGCACGGAACGCTGTTCCCTTCCCACCAAAGGTGGTTCCTATTTTTCTACTTGTATATTTTACGTGCTTTTGAACTGCTAGGTTGGCAGAAGCTGGAACAAGTAACTGGAGCTCACTCCGTTACGCAGCGCTAGGGATTCGAACCACCAAACTGCCGACCTTTCTGATTGACAAGCTCAGCGTCTTAGCCACCGAGTCTCTCTAATTTGCCCCTCTTGGGTGATGTTATATTTGAAACCTCCTTTTCGAACGTAGCTTTGCATACTGATCGAATTTCTGCTGCAAGGTTTCTGGCCTTTGCAAAAACAATGCAGGCAGTCCTTGACTTATGACCACAATGGAAACCAAAGTTTATGTCGCTAAGTGAAACATTCATGAAGTGACTTTTTGGCCCCTTTTGCTACAGTTGTTAAGTGAATCACTGCAGTTCTTAAGTTGGTAACAGGTTTGTTAGGTGAAGCTGGCTTCCCCATGGGTTTTGCTTGTTGGAAGGTGGCAAAAGGGGATCGTGTGACCCCCCGGGGCATTGCAACCGTCGTAAGTATGAACCAGTTGCCAAGCGTCTGAATTTTGATCATGTGACCATGGGGATCTGTTCTGTCCCGTGATTCCAATGAATAGGCAGACACAGGCTTGGCTGTCTGCCACGACTAATTACAGAGATAAAACCACTCCTTGGCTAGGAGCCTAGAAAGCTATCTTCAAGAAACCAAGATTAAACTTACGGAATGCTTTCTCAATGGCTAGTAAAATGGACTGTTGTTTCCTGCAAAGATTCCCCTCCCGTCGCTCCACCTATAAACTCTTTGGGAGGGGCCACAACCTTAGCCAGCTGTCCCTATTTCCTTCTATGACGTCTTCTCCACAGCTGTTCCTTTCTCCTATCAATTTTACGCATACGCACATCAGGGACAACCTCCCTCTGTTCCTCCTCACTGCTCCCCAACTCAGATGCCACCTGGTGGCCAACAGGCCTCTCTACTTCCTGCTCTGACTCCAAACACCTTCCAGAGTCTTCCTCATCCTCCAGAGCAGTCCCACAATGGTCTGAGCTGTCAGAGTCCACCAACAGCTCAGCCGGCCGCTGCTGGGCCACAACAGGGACCAATGGTTTTAAGTGTGAAAAAAATGCCTTAAATCATTTTTTCAGTGCCGTTGTAATTTTGAACGGTCACTAAATGAACTTTTGTGATGGCATTTGGGTAACAACTTCCTCACATCAATGACGCTGTTTGGACAGAAACAATATTGTGTGTGTGTGTGTCTGTGTGTGTGTAGCCATTGAGTAAATCCTCGCAATTTTATAGATATTAATTACGGGGGTAGTTTGTTGCAGTGATTAAGGCAGCAGGCTAGAAACTGGGGACTCTGAGTTCAAGTCCTACCTTAGCCACAAAGCCAATTGGGTGACCTTGGGCCAGCCACTCTCCCTCAGCCCTAGGAGGGAAGCAATGGCAAAATATTTGCAAAGAAAACTGCAGCCACTTGTTCAGAAGGTCACCAGCGGTAACAATTGATTCAAAAGAATCCAGAAAAAAAGGTTAGTAGTTAATTATGGATACAGATAGTCCTCATTTAGTGACTGCCTCATTTAGCGACCGCTCCATTGCCACAGTGGTGAAAAAGTAACTTTACAAAAATCTTTGCATTCACAATCTTGGTGGTGAATGCAAGCAAAGCTAAAGTAAGAGTGTAAGCACAGTCACAGTTTATTATATTTATTTATTTATTTTGGAAAATTTATATTGCTGCCTCCTCGCCCGTTAAGCTTCACTTAATGACCAAATTCCAGGTCCAAATGTAATCGCTAAACGAGGACCAGGTGTTTTCCTGAAAGAAAAAAAATTCGGGGACTATTCCAGCGCAATACGGAAGCCATAGGGAATATATGGCTATGGAAACCGGGTCCCAACAGCGGTCATAAATCCGAGGACCCTCTCCATCTCTGACGGCGTTGAACGTACCTGGATTCCGTGATGTTTCTGGGGTTGCCCTGGCACACGTCTTCCACCTGGAGGTAAAGTGAGCAATTCACCTTGGTCCAGTCGGGCTGACAGACCGCCAGGAAATTGGGCCGCAGACGGCCAATCGTGTACTTGGCCAAGTCGGTCAGCGATTGGCTGACGGCGCTGCCGAACAGGAAGGTCCCAATCACTTTGTAGAGGGCGGCCAGGTAATTGTTAAACTGGGAACGGGAGTACAAGCGCTCGGTGTAAACCAGGTAAGCCTCGCCGACAGAAACCTGAGGGAAAAAAAAATGAAAGGGGAGGTTCCATGACGCCCTCCCGCCTCTCTTTCCACCCTCAAAGCTGGTGGGTCGCACTTGTGAAGACGCCACTAGCCCTTAAGTCATCAGGGGACCGTCCACGACCGAGGACACCTCTGGGAATTCTACACTGGACGTTTCTAAGAAGAGTCTAGACCAGTGACGCCGAAAAAGGGGGCGCTGGTGCGCTCAGCAGGGACGCAACCTGGAAGAGGAGCTGCCCTGTTTCCGCATGCACAATCTGCAGCCCCTCTTCTGGTTTCTAGCATGCACGACGATCAGCTGGCCTGTGCACATGCGCACACGGAAACTAGAAGACCAGCTCTTCCGGTTTCCGGCACTGCCACGTGCACAAAGGCCAGCTGATCGTCACTTGCGCATGCGTGACAGAAACCCGGAAGAGCAACAGGCAAGGCTGCATGTGCCGGGAGACATGGCTGTGCATGCCACTTTTCTATTCTATTATGTTCTGTTGTTCTGTTCTGTTCTATTCTTCATTCCAATGTTCTGTTCTGTTCTGTTCTGATCTGTTCTATTCTATGCTACTCTGTTCTGTTCTATTCTGTTCTGTTCTGTTCTATACTCTTCTATTCTATTCTATTCTTCATTCCAATATTCTATTCTGTTCTGTTCTATTCTGATCTGATCTGATTTGATCTGTTCTGTTTTGTTCTGTTCTATCCTATCCTATCCTATCCTATTTTATTCTATTCTTCATTCCAATATTCTATTCTGTTCTATTCTGATCTGTTCTGTTCTGTTCTATTCTATTCTATTCTTCATTCCAATATTCTATTCCAGTGATGGCGAACCTATGGCACACGTGCCACAAGTGGCACGCGGAGCCATTTGTCAGGGCACGCGAGGCGCTACCCTGTCAGCTGGCCAGCGCGCATGCGCACGCTGGCCAGCTCAGTTCACCTTTTTAAAAGCTATTTTTCGCCTTCCCCAGGCTCCAGAGGCTTTATAGGAGCCTGGGGAGGGCGAAAAGAGCTCCCCCCCCGGAGGCTTCAGGGACCGTCCGGAGCCTTCCCTGAAGCCTTCGGAACGCTTAAAAGCACCCTCCGAGCAAACCGGAAGTGACTTCCGGTTTTCTCGGAGGGTGCTTTTAAGCGCTCTGAAGGCATCAGGGAAGCCTCCGGACGGTCCCTGAAGCCTCCGGAGGGCCTCCGGGGGGGCGGGGGGGCAGGGGAGGCTCTTTTCGCCCTCCCCAGGCTCCTATAAAGCCTCTGGAGCCTGGGGAGGGCGAAAAAAGCATGTAAAAATGGGGGGGGGTTGCGCGTTGTGCGCGCATACGCACTTGGGGATCGCGCGTTGCATTATGGGTGCAGCACGCCCGCACACGCCCCGCCCGCGCTCCCCCCACTTGTGGCACGCGAGCCAAAAAAGGTTCGCCATCGCTGTTCTGTTCTATTCTGTTGTTCTGTTCTATTCTTCATTCCAATATTCTGTTCTGTTCTGATCTGATCTGTTCTATTCTATGCTACTCTATTCTGTTCTGTTCTGTTCTATTCTATTCTATTCTATTCTATTCTATTCTATTCTTCATTCCAATATTCTATTCTGTTCTGTTCTGTTCTATTCTGATCTGTTCTGTTCTATTCTATCCTATCCTATTTTATTCTATTCTTCATTCCAATATTCTATTCTGTTCTGTTCTGATCTGTTCTATTCTATTCTATTCTATTCTTCATTCCAATATTCTATTCTATTCTATTCTATTCTATTCTATTCTATTCTGTTCTGTTCTGTTCTACTCTTATTCCTCAAATGCAAACGGGACCAATTGTGCTACAGGCAGTCCTTGGTTTACAACTGTTCATTTCAGGACTGTTTGAAGTTACAACAGCACTGAAAAAAGTCACCTTTTTTCACACTTATGACCATTATAGCATTCCTATGGTGACGGGATCAAAATTCAGATGCTTGGCAACTGACTCGTACCTATGACGGCAGCAATGTCCCAGGGTGACGTGATCCTCTTTTGCGACCTTCTGACAAGCAAAGTCAAAGGGGAAGTCGGATTCACTTAACAACCGTGTTACTAGCTTACCAACTGCAGTGATTCACTTAATGACTGTGTCAAGAAAATAGCCATAGCCATAGCACTTAGACTTATATACCATTTCACAGTGCTTTTACAGCCCTCTCTAAGCGGTTTACAGAGTCAGCCTCTTGCCCCCCCCAACAATCTGGAAAAGGTATAAAATGGGACCAAACTCCCTTAACAAATGTCTCACTTAGCAACAGAAACTTTAGGCTCATTTGTGTTTGTAAGTCGAGGTCCACCTGTACTAGGAAAATGAAATGGCGACGTCTATCCTTAAATTTTTCAGTCGGAGAAGGAAGTCTTTTATCCTGTTCAGCCACATGGAGTCGGAAACTTTAATTAAGTTTCTCATTAAGAAAAGGAGAGTGAAATTTAGAACAGCTGAATAAAAACCAAGATTTTAAAATTGTCTGCCGGTTCTTTGTTCACATCTGCAAACAATGGTAAAGTTCAGACGCCGAGCATTAAATGTAAACGTTAAAGCGTCCTTTTCACATCATACAAACAAACACGTTGCTCCGTCTCTTTTACTAACGTTACATTGAGCATTTATCGTATAACCTCAGGAATTACCTGCTCATTCTTACTTTAATATCTTCTCTTTTTTTGGAGGCTACACCTTTGATTTTAATCAGATACCACAAGACCAAACAAAGACTGAGGACGATTGATGTACTTTTCAAAAAGAAGGAAATGACGATCAACCTTCACCGTATACCCGTAGAGGCTCTATTATGCTAAACAACATAACGTAAATAAATAGCATTTTAACTGTTTTAATTAAAAAAAGTAACTGGCTGTGGGTAATGATTCCCTGTATCCATGATGGCAAACCTATGGCATCTATGTACCACAGATGCCTTGGAAAGAGCCCTCTCTGCAGGTACGCGAGCTGTCCCCCCCCCTCAGCTCAGCCCAGCATGCATGTGGGACAGAGGGGTGCACACGCATGCATGGGGGTGAGGGGGGATGCAGCCTCCCCCTGCCAGCGGCCTGTTTTTGATCCCAGGAGGCTGCAGGGAGACTATTCGGCCCAAAACGGAGCACGGTGTGTGTGTGTGTTTGAATGTGCATGTGAGGGGGGCGGAGGCGGGGGGGGCAGGGGGTTTGCCTGTGCATGCGCAGAGATGTGTGGCATGCGGTGTGTGTGTGTGTCTCAGGCGCAATGACAAGGTTAGCCATCACTGTCCTATCTCAGGGGTCAGCAATCTGCGGCTCTGGAGCCACATGTGGCTCTTTCCCCCCCTCTGCTGCGGCTCCCTATCGCTCAAAATACACTATATTGCCAAACGTATTCGCTCACAACTGATTCTGATTATGTGGATGGGTGAGCGAATACTTTTGGGCAAGATAGTGTATGTGTCAAAACCACCAATGTGGTTTTGACAAACAACCCGCCCTAGCATTCAATTTATTGTGCTTTTCAACCCCCAATAGGCCAAACCATGGATAAATTAAAGAAAAGAAAAGCTGCAGAAGAAAACAGAACGTTTACAATACAATAGTAGAGTTGGAAGGGACCTTGGAGGTCTTCTAGTCCAACCCCCTGCCTAGGCAGGAAACCCTATACCGTTTCAGACAGATGGCTATCCAACATCTTCTTAAAGACTTCCAGTGTTGGGACATTCACAACTTCTGGAGGCAACTTCTGTTCCACTGATTAATTGTTCTAACTGTCAGGAAGTTTCTCCTCAGTTCTAAGCTGCTTCTCTCCTTGATTAGTTTCCACCCATTGCTTCTTGTTCTACCCTCAGGGGCCTTGGAGAATAGTTTGACTCCCTCTTCTTTGTGGCAGTCCCTGAGATATTTAACTACATATACTAGTTTTGTGGCCACTCAGGAAATAGTCAGAGAAGGTTTTTGTGGGAAACGGGTCCAAGTGGCTCTTAGAGTGTTTAAGGTTGCCGACCCGCCTTACACCAATTAACTGCCCTTTTTAACCAAAAAAACAATCTGCATGATATAGTAAGATATTGGGAAGGACTGGGTGAAGTGGGGGGGGGAGAAAACTGCACCCCAAAAGAGTGGTTAAGGAAAGAAACATGCCCACCCCTTCACCTGATCTCCCCGAAGGTGAGCCAAGTAAAAACTGGACATACATTTGAAAGAAAAAAATTGGGATAAAAAGGGAAATTATTTCCAAATGTGACAAACAAGACTTTCAGTCTTATTTGATAAAAGAATTCTCGGCCCAATATTTCACAAACATTCTGTGGCTAAGTGAGACAGTTCTTAAAGTGAGTTTTGTCGCATCCTATGACCTTACTTGCCACCGTTCTTAAGTGAATCACTGCAATTGTTAAGTTAGTCACAAGGTTGTTAAATGCATCTGATCTCCCCATTTGCTCATCCAACGGTCACACAGAAGGGGATCACGGGACCCCGGAACATTGCAACCGTCGTAAATATGAGTCAGTTGACGAGGGTCTGAACGTTGATCCCATGACCCCGGGGATGCTGCAACGGCTGTAAGTGTGAAAAACGGTCCTAAGTCACTAAATGAACTATTGTAAGTTGAGGACTGCCTGTGTTCCCAGCTGTTTTAGGCTGAGCAAAAAAAATATAAGTCACCTGGAAAAGCCAATGGATATAATCAAAACCATAAAAAAGCGAAAGTTAGAATATTTCAGACATGTGATGCGACACACGGAAAAATACTTCACTTAATCCTCTTACCCAAAAGAGACAAATAAAATGTAATTTAAGGATTATCCTAGATTTCATAGAACAGAACAGAATAGAATAACAGAGTTGGAAGGGACCTTGGAGGTTTTCTAGTCCAACCCCCTGCTTAGGCAGGAAACCCTACACCACTTCAGACAGATGGCTATCCAACATCTTCTTAAAGACTTCCAGTGTTGGAGAATTCACAACTTCTGGAGGCAACTTCTGTTCCACTGATTAATTGTTCTCACTGTCAGGAAATTTCTCCTCAGTTCTAAATGGCTTCTCTCCTTGATTAATTTCCACCCATAGCTTTTTCTCCTGCCTTCTGACGCTTTGGAGAATAGTTTGACTCCCTCTTCTTTGTGGCAGCCCCTGAGATATTGGAAGACTGCTATCATGTCTCCCCTAGTCCTTCTTTTCATTAAACTAGACATACCCAGTTCCTGCAACCGTTCTTCCTCTGTTTTAGCCTCCGGTCCCCTAATCCTCTTTGTTGCTCTTCTCTGCACTCTTTCTAGAGTCTCCACATCTTTTCTACATCGTGGCGACCAAAACTGGATGCCGTATTCCAAGTGTGGCCTTACCAAGGCGTTATAAAGTGGTATTAACCCTTCACGTGATCTTGATTCCATCCCTCTGTTTATGCAGCCTAGAACTGTGTTGGCTTTATTGGCAGCTGCTGCACACGGCTGGCTCCTATTTAAATGGTTGTCCACTAGGACTTCAAGATTCCTTTCACAGTTACTACTACTGAGCCAGGTACCACCTATACTGTTTCCTTCAAGGAAAGATCGAAGGCAAACGAGGTCAAAGCACAAGAAGTACATCATGGCTTTGAAATCGAAGGGACCGGGTTCGGACAAAACTCAACAGCACTTTTTCGTGCGGCTGTTGATAAAAATAGGATCGCCAACGTCCAATGACGGATACGGCACAAGAAGAAGAGGAGAAAAGAAAAACATCAGCCTTACTATAAAAACGGTGCAGGGAATGGTAACGCCAGCCATCACCCCATGTGTAATGGTGTCCGACTTGTACGGATAACGGATGGAAGTGTCCTCGCAGTAGAAGCTCCTTTTGTAGGGGGAATTCACCAAGGTCAGGATGGCAAATGGAAGTGAGGCTGCAAGGGGGAGGAAAAAAAAAGACACAACATTCAATAGGGCTCCTCCCCAACTCTTTATCTCACATCCATCTGCACAAATCAATTTATTGTCCGCAACAGCTGGTTTTTGTTGTTGTTGTTGTTACCCGGACACAAGTTGTTTAGGCACCAAAGAAATTGCCCTTCACACTTTCTGGCAGTGCTTAACCTTTTCATCTGCAAAACAACCCATTAGAATATCTATGGAGATTCTCAGTGCATCCCAGATCATGGTTTGTCCCAAAGGGACTTTTTTTATCAAGAGGTAACGACTCTCTGGTTTTTCTTTGAAGACATTTCGCTTCTCATTCAAGAAGCGTGCGCGAACCGAACCATTTGTCAGGCCTGCAGTCATATTCCTTTTAGGATCTTTGGCCTGCCACACTCTCTATTATTTTACTATTGTTCTGTCCCGTGATTCCAATGAATATGCAGACCCAGGCTTGAATGTCTGCCACGACGAATTACATAGATAAAGCCATCCCTTGGCTAGGAGCCTAGAACGCTATCTTCAAGAACCCAAGATTAAACTTACGGAATGCTTTCTCAATGGCTAGTAAAATGGACTGTTGTTTCCTGCAAAGATTCTCCTCCCGTCGCTCCACCTATAAACTCTTTGGAAGGGGCCACACCCTTAGCCAGCTGTCCCTACTTCCTTCTATGACGTCTTCTCCACGGCTGTTCCTTTCTCCTATCAATTCTACGCAAACGCACATCAGCGACAACCTCCCTCTGTTCCTCTTCACTGCTCCCTGACTCAGATGCCACCTGGCCTCTCTAGTTCCTGCTCTGACTCCAAACACCCTCCAGAGTCTTCCTCATCCTCCAGAGCAGTCCCATAATGGTCATCGCTGTCAAGAGTCCACCAACAGCTCAGTCAGCCGCTGCTGGGCCACAACAACTATGCTGTTTCATTAGTGGGGTAATTGGGAGGGGGAATAGTAAGGAGTAGAATTGTAGAATGTGTTGTTGCCATTCCTTTCTAGAAGCCCAAGGTCATCTTTTGTCTCCGCACCTCTGCACCTGACCGGCACTAGATGGGTGGAAATGCCAGCGTGGGAGAGGAAGATTGGACCATGTTGCGGCGACAAGATCATGAACTTTCAACTGGGTGGGAAACCCAGGAAGCTTTCAGATTCGGGTTTCCCACAGATGTGCCAACAGGTCTCTCTTAATAAATTGGAAGTTTGAGGAAAGTTCTGCCTTGGACTCTGATTTAATTGTGGATGATATTTGGAACACTGAGACACCGGTACCAAAGCTGGTAGGAACCTACTAGGGGTGGGTTCTGGTCGCCATTACTACTAGTTTGGTAGTAAAACTTTTGCATGCACATTTTCATTTAAAATGATCAAGATGGCCCCGCCGGAGTTGCTACCTATTTGGCCAAATCGGACCGATACATTGGATACGTTCGCCACTTTGAGTTATGTTAAAAAAAATAAAATAAAGCCATGATATGAATAATAAACAAACAAATGCATGTCCTTTTCCTTTCTTTTCCACCATCACGTATGATATTTCTTAATCCCGGAGGAATAGAACAAACCAAAGTGTTCATATCTTCCACTGAATGTTTTTGGGAAGCTCAAATTCCAGAGACCCAACCTAGAATTATCCCAGCAATGTCATCAAACATAATATGGTCTCAGCAAAAAAAATAAAATCCACATTGATATAGTGTATGTGAAAGTATTTAATTTTCTCTGCCTAATATGCCAATAATTCTAAGGGACGAATGAGGAGATCTTTTCCATCACGTCACTCTTTTGATTGTCGACCATGTGCAATTTTTTCCGACTTTCTCTCTCTCCATCAAATCAAAACAAGCGTCCTTGAAGAGAATGCTGCAGTTTCCCTTGAGATCGTATCAATCTTTCGCCTTTTTTTTGCTTCCATTCTGCTGTCACATGGACAAAAATTCCTCTTTTTTTCACCATTGTGGTTGTGTCTTGTGGCTAATGCTCTAAACAGAGAAGACTCTAAGTCCCTGACTTACAACCATTTGTTTAGTGCAGTAATGGTTTGCTCTTACCTTCACTACCGGTTTGGAACTGGGAGTGCGCATGGCGCTTCTCGGCATGCACAGAGCCTCCGTGATGACCTCTGGGCAGGTAGGCGGAGCCTCGCGCCACACCGCCGCTACCGGTTTGCCTGTATCGGGCCGAACCGGCAGAATACCACATCTGGTTTAGGGACCATTCAAAGTTACAACGGCATTGAAAAAAGTGACTTATGACCGTTTTTCAGAGTTATGGCTGTTGCCACGTCCCCATGGTCACGTGATCAAAATTCAGATGCTTGGCAACTGATTGATAGTTATGACGGATGCAGGGTCCCGTGATCCCCTGACGAGCAAAGTCAACGGGGAAACCAGATTCACTTAACAATGGTGTGACTAACTGAACCACTGCAGTGATTCACTTAACAACGGTGGCAAGGAAGATCATGAAACGGGGCACAATTTACTCTCTCCCTTAGCAACAGAAATTTTGGGCTCAATTGTGGTCATACGTTGAGGATTACCTGTATTATGTACGGATCTTGCTTTTTTAGCTCTTTATCTCTGGATTTAATGTTTTTAAAAAGTACTTTACATATTTTTATGTTTAGGATTTTAATTGCAACCCGCCCAGAATATCTTGGCAGAGATGGCAGCATAGTAGTTAAACAAATAAGTCTGATGTACATGTAATAATCAATCAATCAGAATAGAGCTGAAAGGGACCTTGGAGGTCTTCTAGTCCAACCCCGGCTGGTTTCTGACAAGCAGGGTAAAGCCAGATTCCCTTAACAACTGCAACGAATCACTTAGCAACTGTGGCTCCCCCAAAAAGTCATAAAACGGGGTGCAAATCTCATTAAGAACTGTTTTGCTTAGCAACAGAAATGTGGGGCTTGGTTTTGGTCGTAAGTCGAGGACTACCCACCTGCATCAAAATGTAAAAAAAAAAAAACATGAGGGGAAAAAAAAACCCTTTTCCTGAAAGCTAGGAAAGTTGGGGGCCATGCAGGCTTTTGCAGGGAAAATTGTGTTCCCAGAAAGCAGAAGTAGGTCACACAATAAATTAATCTTCATATTTGGTGAATAGCTTGGACAAGTCCCTGAAGTTTTCTTGGCATCGTTTTTGGATGTTGTTTTCCTTCGTCTTTTTCCCAGGGCCGAGTGAGTGAGTGAGTGACTGGCCCTAGGTCACCCAGCTGGCTTCGTGCCTGAGGCAGAATCTGAACTCGCATCTTCCTGGTCTCCAGCCTGGGGCCTTTCATTACCGCACCACACTGGTTCTCGGGGGGGGGGAAGGGGGGGGAGGAATGTAGGTTAATGATATATTTTTTCCTACATTTTCCTGTTATTAGCCTGCCTCCTAGGCTCTTTTTGACTGAAAACAGGTTTGGTGTATGTGTGTGAGGTGTCCTTCCAGATGACAACAGGGTACAAGTCCCTGTTATTTTCTTGCCAATATATTTCAGAAGTGGTTTTGCCCTTATCTTCTTCTTCTCCCTGGGGAGAAGAGAGAGAGAGAGAGGGTAAAGGCCCAGAGTCTCCAAGCTGGATTCATAACTAAGGTAAAATTAGAACTCAGGATCTCTGGTTTTTAATCTGGTGCCCAGTGTATCTCCAAATTGGCCACTTTAAAACCTGTGGACTTCAACTCCCAGAATTCCTCAGCTAGCCATGCTGGCTAGGTAATTCTGGGAATTGAATTCTACCCCTTTTAAAAGCTGCCACGTTTGAGAATTCTGGGAGTTGAAGTCCACTCCTCTTAAAAGCTGCCACATTTGAGAACTCTGGGAATTGAAGACCACCATTCTTAAAACCTGCCACGTTTACTTACTTTACTTTACTTTATTTGGACTTTTATACTGCCCCCTCTCCCCAAAGGGACTCGGGGTTTGAGAATTCTGGGGATTAAAGTCCACTCCTCTTAAAAGCTACCACGTTTGAGAATTCTGGGAGTTGAAGACCATGATTCTTAAAACCTGTCACGTTTGAGAATTCTGGGGATTAAAGTCCACTCCTCTTAAAAGCTACCACGTTTGAGAATTCTGGGAGTTGAAGACCATGATTCTTAAAACCTGCCACGTTTGAGAATTCTGGGGATTAAAGTCCACTCCTCTTAAAAGCTACCACGTTTGAGAATTCTGGGAGTTGAAGTCCACTCCTCTTAAAACCTGCCACGTTTGAGAATTCTGGGAGTTGAAGACCATGATTCTTAAAACCTGCCACGTTTGAGAATTCTGGGGATTAAAGTCCACTCCTCTTAAAAGCTACCACGTTTGAGAATTCTGGGAGTTGAAGACCATGATTCTTAAAACCTGCCACGTTTGAGAATTCTGGGGATTAAAGTCCACTCCTCTTAAAAGCTACCACGTTTGAGAATTCTGGGAGTTGAAGTCCACTCCTCTTAAAAGCTGCCACGTTTGAGAATTCTGGGAGTTGAAGACCATGATTCTTAAAACCTGCCACGTTTGAGAATTCTGGGAGTTGAAGTCCACTCCTCTTAAAAGCTGCCACATTTGAGAATTCTAGGAATTGAAGTCCACCCCACATAAAAGCTGCCACGTTTGAGAATTCTGGGAGTTGAAGTCCACTCCTCTTAAAAGCTGCCACGTTTGAGAATTCTGGGAGTTGAAGTCCACCCCTCTTAAAAGCTGCCACGTTTGAGAATTCTGGGAGTTGAAGTCCACCCCTCTTAAAAGCTGCCACGTTTGAGAATTCTGGGAGTTGAAGACCATGATTCTTAAAACCTGCCACGTTTGAGAATTCTGGGAGTTGAAGTCCACTCCTCTTAAAACCTGCCACGTTTGAGAATTCTGGGAGTTGAAGTCCACCCACCCAATATAGCCTGTGCGAGTTCTGAGATCTCAGAAGAACAAATCATCAAGAGACCTGCAAATCATGGCACAGGCCAATGAAAAGCAGGCAGTCTTTTAATTCTCACCATAGTTGGGAAATAAAAAGGTTCATGCATCCACATGATCACATGATCACATTTGGGATGCTCGGCCAAATGACCATTTGTAACATCCCACAGTCAAGTAACCACAATTTATGTCACTTTTCCCTGGAAACCGTTGTCAACTTTCGGTCCAGCAAATAATATGAGCAATGAATTCACGGTGGTCATTTAATGAATACTGCAAAAAAATATAAAATCAAGTGATGACCTGCTTAACGACCTGCATGTGTTATGTCCATAATTCGAGACTCAATTACGGTTAAGTCAAGCCCTGCCTGTACTGTACATAATTACATTTGGGCTCTCTTTTTTTCCCCCACTCAAAATGGTTAAATTAACTTATTTGATTAAAAACTAAATTTATGACTGACTGGAAAACCCTGATAGACTTTTTGCATGAAACAGAAATAAATGCACTTGAGGTTTTGGATAATTAGGGAAAAAATGGATAATAGAAATGTGATTTGTCATTCTAAAGTAAATGCAATTCTATTGCATTTGCTGCAAAAAAAACTGGAAACGTCTATACGTCTTTATTGTTTCTTTTTAATACTGTGTTTTCCTTTATTCCCTTTCCTTTCTTCCTTTTCTTTGCCTTCGTTTTTGTTTAGTTATCTTCTGTTCAAAACTTCTAATATAAGAAAATTTAAGTAGAAAAGAAATTCATTTCAAAAAATGTTGATGGATAAAATGATTTGCTCTAAAAGGAGAGACATTAGGCTGTTGAATCCCGAAGCTTCAGTCCATCTGGCTTCATCCTGCAGTAAAATTCAGTAGCATGGATGGTCTTAATCCAGAAACCTCCTTTTAAGTTTTCCTCTCCATCTCAGTTTTCCATTCCTTTTAGGGAATTGCTTGACATCTCTGTTGTTATAAGTATGTGGGTATTCCTTTGCACATACAAACTGTTTTAGTTATATAAGGAACAGCCTTCACAGTGGACATCCATAAAAAAAAAACCCTGTTAGTTTTATTCAGATCCTATAAGCCAACTATGGCAACATGCTGGTCTAGAATCTGAATGAATTAATAAAGTTCTGCCATGTTTTCTCCCCCAAAGCTGCACAACCACATTTCAGGAATCTGGACATTTTAAGGAAGCTATCTGTGGTCCATCCTGTGCTGGAAATTAAGTAGCCCGTATAACATTTTACCTAGAATTTTGGGCAATTCTGCTTAAGAGTTTGCTGAATGAGCAAGCTTAAAACTGTTCTGCAGAATTCTTTTCTATATTAGGGTGCATTCCGATGTAATTCCCCTCCCTCCGTGGTTTTCTCAAAAGGTTTAAAACAAATAAACTCCTGATTCCATCAAGAAGACTGTCAAATAGGAGCATTCTTCTTATTAACGTAATCAAGCCACTTTCAGATAATGCGAGGCCCTGCTTCCTGGGCAGAATATTTAAAGAATTGTTAGCTATTTTAGCAGTCTTGCAAGAGGAAACCACGAGATCCTGACGATTGATTTGATCCGCCGATAAAAATTCCGAGCCAGAAACACAATGGCAGGAGGGCTGAATTAATCATTTTGCAGAGATTTGGGGTATTGTTTACAAATCAAACTCTAGTCTAGCAGCTATCTTAAAATGCTTGCCCACCCTGGCTCCCTATCACAATCTGATACTCTCTTTTATTTTTGATAACTTTTGATTGGTTTATCAAAAGTATAAAATACAAAGGGAAATTTAAAAAAAAACTAGTAAAAACCTAGGAGGAGGAGGTGGCAAAAGAAAAAAAATATGGTGTGAAGAGGGAAAAGAAAGGAAAACAGGCACCGACTTCCCTTCTCTCTTTAGCACAGAAGGTAACATAACCACATTTTTTTTACTTTTATGCAACAGTACATACAAGCCATTTCTATAACCATCAACCTCTCTGATTAGCAAAAATACATTTTCCTTTTTTTTTTCCATCGCAAGCACAAAATCCAGAAGCAATTTCAAAACAGAAACAAGGCGAGAGATATTTTCTTTTCTTTTCTTTGGGTAAAAGAACCAATTTGACCATCTCTGCTTGTTTTTGCTGTGGGGGAATATAATATTGTATTATATATTATAATATAGTATTCCCAACCATCTGATATTCTTATGTTTATACATTCATGATGAATGTATTTATGGTGACTTATGATCGTGATTTGTCACTTATCTCTTTTATGCACACTGAGAGCTTAGGCACCGAAGACAAATTCCTTGTGTGTCCAATCACACTTGGCCAATAAAAAATTCTATTCTATTCTATTCTATTCTATTCTATTCTATTCTATTCTATCCTAGTCTATTCTTTTTTTTCTATTCTATTCTGTTCTGTTCTGTTCTACTCTACTCTACTCTACTCTACTCTATTTCTATTCTATATTCCATTCCATTCCCCATTCCATTTTCCATTCCATATCCCATTCTAGACCCAAGGTGGGGCAGTGGTTAAGAGTGCAGTACTGCAGGCTCCTTCAGCTGACAGCTAGCTGCAGTTCAGATCTCACCGGCTCAAGGTTGACTCAGCCTTCCATCCAGGTGGGTAAAATGAGGACCCAGATCATTGGGGGCAATAGGCTGACTCTAAATTGCTTAGAGAGAGCTGTAAGCACAGTGAAGGGTATATGTTTAAGTGCTATTGCTATTGCTGTTCCATATTCCATTCCATTCTATTCTAATTCTAATAAATCCAGGAATGATCTCATTCCGGCTGAATTTTTTAAAATACTGAACTCAGGATGCAGACTTTTGCTGTTCCCAGCTACAGCTCAATCTGTGCAAATCCTCAAGGACACCCCCAATCTTTTCAAAAGGGGTGACGGATCTAATTATATCCCCCCTCTCCAGCTTGCTAAGCAAATTACACGCTCCCTCGGCGTCTTTATGCAAAGCTGATGGGTCGGAGGAGTGAAGAAAAGATTGGGAGACATGGAACAAACCAGCTTTAGGTCACGCTTCGCGTCCGTTTAGCCAAGGGTTTTACGCTCCACCATGGGCAGGAATACAGATAGTCCTCGACTTACGACCGCAACAGAGCCCAGCATTTCTGCCGCTAGGCGAGACAGGGGCTAAGCGAATCTTGCCCCGTTTTATGACTTTTCTTGACCGGGTCTTATATTAATTTTTGCTCCAAAAGATGCATTATGGTTTATTTTCCGGTGAGGTCTTTATTTGGGGGAAAATACAATACTAAACACCTCCGTCTGCTGACAATCTTAACTGGGGCTTATTTTTGGGGTAGGGATTATATTACCAAAAAATCATGCTGGGGTTTATTTTTCAGTTGGGTCTTATTTTGGGGGAGAAACTGGGTAGTTTCCGACCGATTTGAATTTGAATTTCAACCCCATGATTTTGTTTTTCTCTCCTGCTTTTGGTTTCAACAGAGAACTGCAAGAGTAGAGTTCTTAGATCAGGGGTGTCCAAACTTGGGAACTTTAAGACTTGTGGACTTCAACTCCCAGAATTCCCCAGCCAGCCATGCCGGCTGGGGAATTCTGGGAGTTGAAGTCCACAAGTCTTAAAGTTCCCAAGTTTGAACATGCTGGCTGGGGAATTCTGGGAGCTGAAGTCCACAAGTCTTAAAGTTCCCAAGTTTGGACATGCCGGCTGGGGAATTCTGGGAGTTGAAGTCCACAAGTCTTAAAGTTCCCAAGTTTGAACATGCTGGCTGGGGAATTCTGGGAGTTGAAGTCCACAAGTCTTAAAGTTCCCAAGTTTGGACACCCCTGTCTTAGATAGTTGCAAGCCACAATCGTATCTCCCCCCCCTCCCTTTCTATTTTCTTCTGCTAGCTAAACCATCCAGCCCCTGTTCCCATTAGCAACAGGGCTTGGTCTCCATATATTTAACGATGTGTTAAAAAAAGACCTTGAGAAAGAAGGGACTTTGCTCAGATAGCCACCAGATAAGAGGCAGCCTAGCCCACAGCTGCATAACGGGCAGAGCAAGGGCTCAGGCGTGGCACCCTCCCTAGTTTCTCAGGCTGAAAAGGTGACAGTGGGGGGCATTCCCTTCTGCCTTGCAAGATTTTGTGAATTGGGTTTTTTTTAATTCTTCCTTTCAATCATGCCTGGTTCTCGGACAATTCCTTGTAGTTATCTTGACATGGATTTTCGGGAAGTGCTTTGCTGTTGCTTCCTTCCTAGGGCTGAGAGAGAGTGACTGGCCCAAAGACATCCTTCCTGG
Source organism: Natrix helvetica (assembly GCF_964273705.1). Lineage (NCBI taxonomy): Eukaryota > Metazoa > Chordata > Lepidosauria > Squamata > Natricidae > Natrix > Natrix helvetica. The sequence continues at coordinate 9,834,977 of NC_138548.1, forward strand.
GTTTTATTTATTTATTTAATGTGTTTATATCCTGCCTTTAGTATCGCTTATAAATAATTCAATGCTCCTTCCTCCTTCTATTTCCCCCACAGCAACTATGTGAGACGGTTGGGCTGAAAAAGAGCGGCGGGCCCAAGGTCACCCAGCTGAATTTTATGCTTAGCGGGACTAGAATTCACCGTCTCTGGGTGATTGGCCCTAAGTCACCCAGCCAGTTTTCGTGCCTAAGACAGGACCAGAACACACCATCTTCTGGTGATTGGCCCTAAGTCACCCAACCAACTTTCATGCTTAAAATGGGACTAGAACTCACTGACACCTGGTGATTGGCCCTAAGTCACCCAACCAGCTTTCATGCCTCAAATGGGACTAGAACTCACTGACACCTGGTGATTGACCCAAAGCCATCCATTTGAATTTCATGCCTAAGGCAGAACTTGAACTCTCTGTCTCCTGGTGATTGGACCCAAGTCATCCAGTTGGCTTTCATGCCTAAGGCAGAACTAGAACTCTCTGTCTCCTGGTGATTGACCCAAAGTCACTCAGTTGAATTTCATGCCTAAGGCAGGATTAGAACTCAGTCTCCTGGTGATTGATCCAAAGTCATCCATTTGAATTTCATGCCTAAGGCAGAACTAGAACTCATAGTCACCTGGTGATTGGCCCTAAGTCACCCAACCAGCTTTCATGCCTCAAATGGGACTAGAACTCACTGACACCTGGTGTTTGGCCCTAAGTCACCCAACCAGCTTTCATGCCTCAAATGGGACTAGAACCCACTGACACCTGGTGATTGGCCCTAAGTCACCCAACCAGCTTTCATGCCTCAAATGGGACTAGAACCCACTGACACCTGGTGATTGGCCCTAAGTCACCCAACCAGCTTTCATTGCCTAAGACAGGACTAGAACTCATCATCTCCTGCTGATTGTCCCTAAGTCCAGCATTCATGCCTAAGGACTAGAACTAAGGACTAGAACTCACTGCCCCCTGGTTTCTGCCCTAATGCCTTGAGCACTTCACCAAACTGGCTCTCTGTTAATATAGCCTTATAATAAAGTTACATTAGCACTTCTGTGTTTGCTTGAACTCTCCCCCGCCTGAGAAGATTATCCTGTAGTGGTCTCTGACCTCACCCTTTCTTCACCACAACCATGTTGCTAACTTAACAACTGTGGCAAGAAAGGTTGTAAAATGGGGCAAAATTCACTCAAGAAATATTTCACTTAGCAACGGAAATGTTGGGCTCAATAATGGCTGTACGGCAAGGACTACCTGTAGCCCGTTTAGGAACTGGGTATGTCTAGTTTAATGAAAAGGAAGACTACGGGAGACATGATAGCAGTGTTCTGATATTTGAGGGGCTGCCACAGAGAAGAGGGAGTCAAGCTATTCTCCAAAGGACCTGTAGGCAGGACAAGAAGCAATGGGTGGAAACTAATCAAGGAGAGAAGCAACCTAGAACTAAGGAGAAATTTCCTGACAGTGAAGAGGACAATTCCTGACAATTAAAACAATTAATCAGTGGAACAGAAGTTGCCTCCAGAAGTTGTGAATGCCCCAACACTGGAAGTCTTTAAGAAGATGTTGGATAGCCATTTGTCTGGAACGGTATAGGGTTTCCTGCCTAGGCAGGGGGTTGGACTAGAAGACCTCCAAGGGCCCTTCCAACTCTACTATTGTATTGTATTGTATTGTAAATGTTGGATAGCCATTTGTTAAACCTGCCTAAGCAGGGGGTTGGACTAGAAAACCTCCAATGTCCCTTCCAACTCTTCTCTTTTCTTCTATTCTATTCTAATCTAAAAGAATCATAGCAAACAAGGACTGGAATGACATTAGATAGCAGAATCCAAGTTTAGGAATCCACATTTGACTTGACGTGTTGGTGATAAACCCATGTTGGCTTTGAGAAATGGCAGTTTTTTGTGCTCCCAGAAATGCTGTTTAACAACCCTGTTCCTGAATCTTAGTACAGAAACGATCTGCCATTTCTAAGGTCCTCTTTTACCTCTTTTTCAACCCTGGGATTTGCTCTTCACTGGTCTTCCGGGATTTCTTTTAAACGTATTTGTGCTTAAATCCATTGCTTCAAAATAACTGCGTTAACAACCATGGGATTGTCTTACAAGCCTCCAACAGCATAGCAACTATTGTCAACCACAGAGAGAATACACAATAGTCTCAGATGCCAAGTACATTTGAGAACAGGAAGCGTTTTTCTATGCACAGGTGTGGAATAGGTGGTCTCTGGCTCAATAGTAGTAACTGTGAAAGGGATCTTGGAGTCTTAGTGGACGATCACTTAAATATGAGCCAGCTGTGGGCTGCAGCTGCCAAAAAAGCCAATGCAACCCTAGGCTGCATCAACAGAGGGAGAGAATCAAGTTCACATGAAGTGTTAAGACTGTTTTATAATGCCTCGGTAAGACCATATTTTGAATGTTGCATCCAGTTTTGGTTGGCACCATATAAAAGAAGATGTTGAGATTCTAGAAAGAGTGCAGAGCAACAAAGATGGGGGCTAAAACATAGGAAGAACGGTTGCAGGAATTGGGTATGTCTAGTTTGATGAAAAGAAGGACTAGGGGAGACATAATAGCAGTGTTCCGATATCTCAGAGGTTGCCACAAAGAAGAGGAAGTCAAGCTATTCTCCAAAGCACCTGAGGGTACAACAAGAAGCAATGGGTGGAAACTAATCAAGGAGAGAAGCAACCTAGAACTGAGGAGAAACTTCCTGACAGTGAGAACAATTAATCAGTGGAACAACTTGCCTCTAGAAGTTGTGAATGCCCCAACACTGGAAGTCTTTAAGATTATTTTGTTTAGCCATTTGTCTGGAACAGTATAGGGTTTCCTGCCTAGGCAGGGGGTTGGGCTAGAAGACCTCCAAGGTCCCTTCCAACTCTTGTTATTCTGTTATTCCTACCCAGAAGCAGTCTACCTTAAAGTTCTCAAGATCCATCAAGGCAGGTGTGGGAAAAGCAATGTTTTTATGCCCTGTTTGGGAGCTTCCTTAAGCATCCAATTGGAAACATGGCACACTACAGTGGATGAGTGTTTGGACGGATTCAATCAGCTTCAGGACAGTGACTGATGTCAATTACATTACCAATCAATTACATTATCAGTCAATCTCCCAAGAAACTTTTGGATATCGTGACAAAAGCAGGAAAGCCCAGTTCTAATTCTTGCTCAGATAACATCAGATTAAGCAACCCACCTTGGGGGTGAAACAGATTAGTTTTAAAAAGAAGCAATTCCTTCACTAGGAACAACTCTGCAAATTCGAACAATTTGCAATCTGCATTTCCAGAGTTATATGCCTGAACAAGCCAGCAAAGAAGAGATGAGGATTCAGACATTCAGAAGTGACATGTTATATAGGTAATCTTCCATTCACCACTGCAATTGAGCCCAAAATTTCTGTGGCTCAGTGAGACAGTTGTGAAGATGAGTTTTGCCCCATGTTACAACTTTTGATATCGCAGTTGTTAAGTGAATCAAGTGGTGCGGTGGCCTAGAGGTGGAGCCCTGGCCTCACAATCCAGGAGGCTGTGAGTTCAATCCTAAGTAGAGGGGGATATTTCTCTCTCTGGGCACAATGAGAATATATCTGCTGGGGAAAAAAAAAACCTCCGCACTGGTGACCGGAAGGGCATCTGGCCAGTTGCTCAGACTCCATTCTGCAAGGGATTATTATCATTAAAAGAAGACACGTTGTTAAGCGAATCACTGCTTTTCTTAAGTCAGTAACATAGCTGTAAAGTGAACCACTGTAGCTGTGAAGTTGGTAACATGGTTGTTAAGTGAATCTGGCTTCCTCATTGACTTTGCTTGCCAGAAGGTCGTAAAAGGAGGTCACACAATCCGACCAGTGGTGGGAATCATTTTTTTTACTACCGGTTCTGTGGGCGTGGCTTGGTGGGCATGGTGTGGCTTGGTGGGTGTGGCAGGGGAAGGATACTGCAAAATCCCCATTCCCTCCCCCCTGCAGGGGAAGGATACTGCAAAATCTCCATTCCCTCCCCAATGCAGGGGAAGGATACTGCAAAATCCCCATTCCCTCCCCATGCAGGGGAAGGATACTGCATAATCCCCATTCCCTCCCCACTCCAGGGGAAGGATACTGCAAAATCCCCATTCCCTCCCCATGCAGGGGAAGGATACTGCATAATCCCCATTCCCTCCCCACTCCAGGGGAAGGATACTGCAAAATCCCCATTCCCTCCCCACTCCAGGGGAAGGATACTGCAAAATCCCCATTCCCTTCCCACTCCAGGGGAAGGATACTGTAAAATCCCCATTCCCTCCCCATGCAGGGGAAGGATACTGCATAATCCCCATTCCCTCCCCAATGCAGGGGAAGGATACTGCAAAATCCCCATTCCCTCCCCACTCCAGGGGAAGGATACTGCAAAATCCCCATTCCCTTCCCACTCCAGGGGAAGGATACTGTAAAATCCCCATTCCCTCCCCATGCAGGGGAAGGATACTGCATAATCCCCATTCCCTCCCCAATGCAGGGGAAGGATACTGCAAAATCCCCATTCCCTCCCCATGCAGGGGAAGGATACTGCATAATCCCCATTCCCTCCCCACTCCAGGGGAAGGATACTGCAAAATCCCCATTCCCTCCCCACTCCAGGGGAAGGATACTGCAAAATCCCCATTCCCTCCCCATGCAGGGGAAGGATACTGCATAATCCCCATTCCCTCCCCAATGCAGGGGAAGGATACTGTAAAATCCCCATTCCCTCCCCATGCAGGGGAAGGATACTGCATAATCCCCATTCCCTCCCCAATGCAGGGGAAGGATACTGCAAAATCCCCATTCCCTCCCCATGCAGGGGAAGGATACTGCAAAATCCCCATTCCCTCCCCACTCCAGGGGAAGGATACTGCAAAATCCCCATTCCCTCCCCACTCCAGGGGAAGGATACTGCAAAATCCCCATTCCCTCCCCACTCCAGGGGAAGGATACTGCAAAATCCCCATTCCCACCTGATCAGCTGGGATTCGGGAGGCAGAGAATAGATGGGGGCGGGGCCAGCCAGAGGTGGCTCTCCGAACTACTCAAAATGTCTGCTACCAGTTCTCCAGAACTGGTCAGAACCTGCTGAATGCTACCTCTGAACCCGAGGATGGTGCAACTATCATAAACACAACTGCTGAGTGCCTGAGCTTTGATCAGCTGACCCTGAGGATGCTGCAATGGTTGTAAGTGTGAATACATGGTCCTAAGTTCCTTTTTTTCAATGCCGTTTTAACTTCAAAGGGTCGCTAAGTGAACGGTTGTAAGTCCAGGACTGCCGGTATAGAAACAGGAAGGAGCCAGCGAATTCCTCAACCGATCATCTTCAAACACGGAGCCTTCTGCAGTTTACAGTTGTGTACTTTAAACCTTCCAACACACCTTTATTGAAGTGCGCCCAGCCTTTGTACTAAAGTTCACTAAAAGTCACCTAACCAGTTTCACAGGCAAGATGGAAGAATTGCAACACAGGGGAAGAATTCATTTTACTTTGCTGTCCGACCAAAGCGAGAGGGAGAGGGAAAAAATAGCTGTTTATTTATTTCTAATTTTTCTGGGAGGCTGACGTGTGTGTGGCAGACAAATAGGATCTTAAATCAGTTGCAAGGAGACGCGCCAACATCAGAACTGGCCTAAAGTTACGCCCTGCTTTGCAAAGGGCAGGTGGAGGGCCGAGGGTGAACTATTTAGCTTGAAGTACATGTTTTACACTGGGACAAAATTCAGCCTCCCCTCACAAATGTTAAAAATGTATTCTTAGCTTTCCTGTATAAAATCGCATGTTGTTACTTGTTGTTTCTCAACCTTGGGCAATTTAAGACGTGAGGACTTCAACTCCCAGAATTCCCCTGTCAGCAACACCTCTCAATCTTGGCCATTTTAAGATGTGTGGACTTCAAAGTTAAATATTTAGGAATACAAATTTCAGAATCAAACACAAAACTTTTCTCAAATAACTATGAAGTGTTGTGGCAAAAGATACAGAAAGATCTTGAAGCGTGGAAAAAGTTACAATTGTCTTTGCTTGGAAGGATCTCAGCAATTAAAATGAACATTCTACCTAGATTTATCTTTCTATTCCAGATGATTCCGGTGCTTAAGTCAGATAAAACCTTGTTAAATTGGCAAATAACATTAAATAAATTTGTTTGGAAGGAGAAAAAACCGAGAGTAAAGATGAAGATTATGCAAGATACACGTGAAAGAGGCGGCCTCAGACTCCCAAACCTTCGATTGTATTATGAAGCTGCGGTATTAACGCATGTAGCAGATTGGTTCGGGAAAACAAAAATGGAATTGCTGAATATAGAAGGCCATGATCTTGCTCTGGGATGGCATGCATATCTTTTTTATGAAGGCAGGGTGGATAAAGTGTTCAACAACCATGCTCTCCGTAGTGCCTTGATGAGAATATGGAAGAAGCACCGGCCCAATTGGGATTATAAAATACCGCTTTGGTTGGATCTTGCAGACACCATGGGGATTATGAATATTAAGTCACTCGGGGGTTGTTTATATAAAGATGTGCTTATTGCTGATGGGGGCGAATGGAAGTTAAAAACTTTGGAACAGCTGTTGGAAGAAGGAATTACCTTAAATTGGTTACATTATATACAGCTTCAGAAGAGATGGGAAGAAGATCGCAGGGTCGGTTTTATGGATAAAGAAGTGGAACTGATTAAGCAGATAAAAGAGACTGGTCCAAAACAAGTTAAAAGAATATATAATGTACTGTTAGAAAGAGACTCAGAAAATGAATTGGTTAAGGATTGTATGATTAAATGGGCTCAGAATTTTGGTGAAGTGGTTATGTTGGAAACGTGGGGAAAAATATGGATTCAGAATGTTAAATTTACACAGTCACAGAATTTAAGGGAGAATTTTTATAAAATGTTTTACAGATGGTATTTAGATCCTAAAAAATTATCATGCATGTACCCAAATGTTCAACCAAAATGCTGGAGATGCGGGTGTCTAGATGCTACTTTTTTTCATGTATGGTGGACTTGTAACAAGGTGAAAGCTTTTTGGATAAAGATATGGTGGGTTATGCAGAATGTATTTAAGAAAAGAATACAATTCACTCCGCAAATGTTTTTATTGGGTATAGTTAAGGATTTTACCAAAGGGGAAACAAAATTGGCCTTGTATATGGTTACAGCAGCTAGGTTGTTGATTGCGCAACATTGGAAAAAAGATTTTTTACCGACAATTGATCAATGGATTCAGAAGGTGGCGGGGTTCGCCGAAATGGCAAAAATCTCAGCTTTCTTAAAAGCTCAGAAACAGGAGGAATATACACAGGAGTGGGCAAAATGGATTGATTATATACAGAATAAATATCAGACTAGGAGTTATTATCTAGTCTTTAGGTAAGAATGTTTAGACCGATAGATGATCAGAGTAAATAGTATATGGGATGTTTGGAATTGTTAGAGTGGTATACAGCGGAAGTCAGGGGGGTGGGTTTGTGTGGGAGGTGGGGGAGGGTTAGGGTGGAGGGTGGGGCAATATATATATATGAATAAATTAGAAGATGGGATTAATGAAACATTGTTAGGCTAGGAGAAATTTATATTAAGAGTTATAGATGTTAAATTAGCTTAGAAAATGATCAATGTGTTATTATTAATTTAAGAGAAATTTATATAGTGTTTGTTGGGAGGAGAGGGGTTATGAGTAATCTATTTTAAGATGGGGGGAGGGGAGGGGGTAAAGTGTTTGGTATAATATTTGAATGTGAATTTTTGCGGGGGGTGGGGTGGGGGGGTATAGCATTTGTACGAGATTTATATTGTGTGGAGGGGGGGTGAAAACGGGGAAAATTTGTTTGTACAAAACTCTTTTAATAAAAAAAAAAAAGATGTGTGGACTTCAACTCCCAGAATTCCCGTCAGCACTGTTTCTCAACCTTGGGCAATTTAAGACGTGAGGACTTCAACTCCCAGAATTCCCCTGTCAGCAACACCTCTCAATCTTGACCATCTTAAGATGTGTGGACTTCAACTCCCAGAATTCCCGTCAGCACTGTTTCTCAACCTTGGGCAATTTAAGACGTGACGACTTCAACTCCCAGAATTCCCCTGTCAACAACGTCTCTCACTCTTGGCCATCTTAAGATGTGTGGACTTCAACTCCCAGAATTCCCGTCAGCACTGTTTCTCAACCTTGGGCAATTTAAGACGTGAGGACTTCAACTCCCAGAATTCCCCTGTCAGCAGCGCCTCTCAATCTTGGCCATTTTAAGATGTGTAGACTTCAACTCCCAGAATTCCCGTCAGCACTGTTTCTCAACCTTGGGCAATTTAAGACATGAGGACTTCAACTCCCAAAATGCCCGTCAGCAACGTCTCTCACTCTTGGCCATCTTAAGATGTGTGGACTTCAACTCCCAGAATTCCCGTCAGCAGCGTTTCTCAACCTTGGGCAATTTAAGATGTGAGGAGTTCAACTCCCAGAATTCCCCCGTCAGCAACGTCTCTCACTCTTGGCCATCTTAAGATGTGTGGACTTCAACTCCCAGAATTCCCGTCAGCACTGTTTCTCAATCTTGGCCATCTTAAGATATATGGACTTCAACTCCCACAATTCCCCTGTCAGCACTGTTTCTCAATCTTGGCCATTTTAAGATGTGTGGACTTCAATTCCCACAATTCCCCAGTGAGTTATGAAGGCCTCCGATCCCCAATATTCTCTGTGGCTTCTCTCCATGCTGACCCAAAATAGAGGCTGAATGCAGGGATCTTTGGCTACTCTGCTATGGATTTAAGACAGCTCCAGATCTTGTGGCGGGAAGTTCCATAAGCTAAACTACAATCCCATGTATGCTTCCCAGATGGAGTTGACCTAATGGAGTTTTATTCCCAAGACACCCCAAGAGTATCTTTTGTACTGGTCCTGTGCTGTGAAGTACAGGTAGTTCTCGGCTTACGACCACAACACAAAAATTCTGTTGCTAAGGGAGATGTTTGTTCAGTGAGTTTTGCCCTGTTTTTTGACATTTCCTGGTACAGTTGTTAAGCAAATCATTGCAGGTGTTCATTTAGTAGCATGGTTGTTAAGTGAATCTGGCTTCCCCACTGATTTGGCTTGTCAGACGGTCGCAAAAGGGGACACCGCAACTGTCATAAATACGAGTCAGTTGCCAAGGGTCTGAATTTTGGTCATGGGACCCACAGGGACTCTGCAATGATCCTAAGTGTGAAAAATGGTCAGAAGTCCTTTTTCCCAGTGCCGCTGTAATTTTAAACAGTCACTAAATGAACCGTTGTTAAGTCGAGGACTACCTGCATGGCCTCTTGATGCTCACAAGTTGGCCACAAAAGATATTTATAATTTCTCTCTCTCCCACAGAGAACCTCTGTGATTTTGCTCTGCCCTGCAGGTGATTCCAAAATAGATGCCTCTTTCCTAAAATGTGGATTTATATTTAGAGTCCGCGTACACATCGCACACAGGAAAACAAAAGGAAATTCTAAGTTACTGGGCCATTTTAAGCTCTCCTTGGCGTGCTAATCTGTTCCCCCGGCTAAAAATAAGATGTTCCAGATGTCGGCCTAAACCAAAACACTGCAACGTCACTCTTCACCTCTGATTGCACCCAATTTTAGGTGGCAGAAGAGTGAGAAGTCCAGGACAAATGTGCAACGGAGGTGGCCATTGCTGAAAATTAAAACCTTGGTGCTCTTTTTAAAGGACACTCTTAAAATTACGGAGACGGAAACCACTATTTTGGAAACAAGGCTCTTGGCTCTTTCCATTTTTTCCCCCTGGGCGGAGCAGGTCAAAATTGGATTGTTTATGTGCGTGAAAGGGGTAGGGAAGAAAGAAAAAGAAAGAAAGAAATGGAAATAGAAACAAAGAGAAACAGAGAGGGAAAGAGAGAGAGAAAGAATAAAAGACAGGAAAAAAGAAGAAAAAGGAGGAAAGGAGACAGAAAAGGAGAGAAAGGGGAGGGAAACAAGAAAAAGAAAGAAATGGGGAGAGAAATAGAAAAAGAAAGGAAAGTGAGAGAGACAAAAAGAGCATCAGAAAGAAGGGGAAAAAAGAAAAATAGAAAAAGAACCAAAGAGGGAAAGAGGGAGAGAGAGAGAAAGAATAAGAACAGGAAAAAGAAGAAGAAAAAGGAGAAAAGAAGACAAAATGAGAGAACGGGAAGTGAGGAAAAAGGGAAAAGAAAGAAATAGGGAGAGAAATATAAAAAGAAAAGAAAGGGAGAGATGAAAGAGTGTGAGAAAGAAAGGGGGGAAAATAAAAATAGAAAAAGAAACACAGAGAAAGAAACAAAGAGGGAAAGAGAGAGAGAAAGAATAAAAGACAGGAAAAAGAAGAAAAGGAGACCGTGAGAAAACGGGAAAGGGAAAAGAAATAGGGAGAGGAATAGAAAAAGAAAGGAAAGCGAGAGAGACAAAAGAAAGAGCGCGAGCGAGAAAGAAAGGAAAAAAGAGAAATAGGAAAAAGAAATAAAGTAAAAGAAATAGAGAGACAGAAAGAGAAACAAAGGAAAACAGAGAAATAGAAAAAAGAAACAGAGAAAGACAAAAGAAATAGAAAAAGAAATTAAAGAAAAAATATAAAAAGAGAAATGAGAATGAACAAAAAGAAAGTGAAAGAAAGAAAGAAAGAAAAAGAAAGAAAGAAAGAAAGAAAAAGAAAGAAAAAGAAAGAAAGAAAAAGAAAGAAAGAAAGAAAGAAAGAAAGAAAGAAAAAGTAAGAAAAAGAATCCAAGGATGCTTATAGCAAAAGAGGCTCTAAAAGGGCTATTTATGGTAACCAGGATGAGTTACCATTCTGGGCATCTCCAGCTGTGCAAAGAAAGGTCCAATCAACTTGATGCATTAAAGGCAAAGGCGAAGAGACAGGAAGCAGCTTTAAAATACGAGCTGGATGCTAAATCAAGAAAGAAAAAAAAGGGCAGGAGCAAAGAAAGAAAGTGTAGAGAAAGAGAAAAAAAAATCAGTTTTGGTTCATACATTTTAATGCGGAGCATCTCCTCCAAAACCAGTAGGTTCATTTTTTTTTGGTCTCCTTGCTGTTGAAATGAGCTTCTTGCAATACCACCATTTATTTCATGAACTGATATCTCACGAAGCAGAGGTGGATTGGTGCCGGTTCGGCCCGGTTCGGCCGAACCGGTAGTGGAAGTCAGGCCTGGGTCCCAGAACCGGCAACGACCCAGGCCTGCCACGCCTCTGAACCGGTTCCTTTGCTGGTGCTGGGCCGCCACCACTTTGGATTTTAGTGACTGGGTTTGCGCAGTTCACTGTAGATTGTTCTGCGCATGCACGAACAATTTACATTGAACAGCGTATAGCATGTGTTGTGTACACGTTGTGCGCGGGTTGCAAACCGGTAGTAAAACCGGCAGCAACCCACCCCTGTCATGAACCTAACAATGTCTTCATGTTACTCCCTTTTGTAAAGTTCTGGGGAAAATCATACCCCTCTCTTTCAGCATTCTCTTCCTCGATAATTCTCAGGGGTTTAAATAATGGAATTGAATAATGGAATGTATTATTTCACATACACACGTCTCCTAGCACTGATGAGCTTACCTAGTTGGGTCATGAAATGTCTGCAAGAAAGCAACCGAACACAAAAAGCACCAAGAATCTAACAGTCCTCCTCCTCCCCGGCTCCCTTCCAGCACTGATGAGGTTACTTAGTTGGGTCATGAAAGGTCTTCAAAAAAACAATCAAGCCAGGAGAGCATCAAGGATCCTACAATCATTTTCCTCTTCCACTCTACAAACCCCACTCCCTTCTATGTATTATTTCACACTAGCTGATAACCCGGAGTTGCCTGGGTATTTATTTATAGGGGGAAAATGTCCGGACCAAACTTAATTTCTAATATTGGATTTTCCCCCTTATCAGAGGGAGCCATCTTGTGGAGTACTGTGAAGCCATTACCATGGCAACTCCACTGTGCTGTACAGTAGAAGCCATTTTACGGCAGTCCAGTAGAAGCCATTTTAAGGCACAACAGGCTGTATCTTAACAGAAGGCACACCCAGAGGTGTGTCTTACCCAATGTTCCCTCTAAGGTGTGCGGCCGCGCACGTGGCAAGAAAACACAACGCAGCAGTTTTCAACTGCTGCGCAGTGATTTTTATTGCCACAGGCTCCGGAAGCTGGGGAGGTCCTTTGCAGGCAGCTAGAACGGGCTGCCCGCAAAGGTCTTCCCCGGACTTGCTTTGATGAGCACGGGGCGACTGAGGGTAGTTGTGAAGCCCCCAAGCCCCCGCCGCCACCTGAATAACTGCTGCCCCCTCCTCCTCCTCTAACAGCACTGCCGGATTTGCCGCCCGGCGCTGTGGCTGAGATGAAGCCGCCAAAGCTCCAGCCAGCATCCCCGAGCGTGGCAGCGGCGCCTCCCCTCCGCTCGGAGCACCTGAGCTCAGCTCCGCGTTACCCCTGCCCCCTCCTCCTCCTCCATCGTGCTTTTGAGGAGCCATGAGGCTGTGGGAGCCAGTAGGAAGGCGGGGGGGGAGCAGGGGGAAAAAAAGCCTCATGGCTTCTCAAAAGCACGGCGGAGGAGGAGGGGGCAGGGGTAATGCGGCGCTGAGCTCAGGTGCAAATGTGGTGGTCTGTTGGAGGAGGAGGAGTTAGCAGCAGTTATTCTGGTGGCAGCTCATCGGCATCTTCAGCAGCAGCCCTGCCCACGATGAAGAAACCAAAGATGGAGCAGATCCATGCAGATGACGTCGCTGCAACATGACTGGAGGAGGAATTCTGGGAGTTAAAGTCCACAAGTCTTAAAGTTGTCAGGTTTGAAGACCCCTGGGTTTTTTTTTTTCTAAAGGGTTAGGGGTGCAAGGATCTTGTAACTTGACAGCTTTAAGACTTGCGTGCTTCAAATGCCAGAGTTTCTGAGCCAACATTTTGGTTGCTAAGCAGGAGCGTTGTTAAGTGATACTGATATTATATAACACTTTGAATTAAGCGGGTACCTTGAAGAAACATAACTTTGAGTTTCAAATAATACTGATTTCATTGTTGACTTAGGTGACATCTGTGAAAAAAATTCAGGTGCTCAGGCATGAAAATGTGCCGCTCAAACTCTATACTTTTCTGCTCACATTGAAAAAAAAATTAGAGGGAACATTGGTCTTACCCCCACAGTACTTTTTTCCAGAAAGTGTCGTCATCTGTGTACTAAGTTTGGTTGAAATTGTTTGAGGCATTCCAGAGTTATGCTAGAACACACACACACACACCTTCTAGGATTGATGAGGTTACCTAGCTGGGTCGCCAAATGTCTGCAAGAAAACAGCCCAACTCAGAGAGTACCTAGGACCCCATTTTCCAATCCAGAGCTACACATATTCTCTTCTATCAGTAACACATTAATTTTATGTGCCGCTTATATTATGTCAGAGGCATTGCAAGTGCAGTATTTTATTGATTTTTTTTTTCTCCATCTCTCTTGGACAAAAGAGGCAGCCGAAATTGGTCGGGAATTGCTTACAATAAAGACTCCTTTCCACCAATTTTTCTCCGCTGCTGAGAAATGATTCAGCTGCAACATCAGAAGCTACGGTGTGGGTTTACAGATCTGCCTTTTAAGAGGTTGGGAAGGGATCTTTTTTCAAAGCGGGGGAAGATTTATTTGACTTTTCTCATTCAAATATGACTCACCCAATCTCCTTCAAAGAAACCGAAGAGGGGCTAAAGAAAGAGAAAGGGAGAGCTGCTGACATACAGGAAGTCCTCGATTTACGGCCACAACGGAGCCCAACCTTTCTGTGGCTAAGTGAGGCATTTGTGGAGTGAGCTTGGGCTCCCTTCTACGACCTTTCTTGCCCCCGTTGTTAAGTGAATCCATGCAGTTGATAAGTCAGTCACCTGGTTGTTAAGCGAACCTGGTTTTCCCCATGGACATTTGGCTTGTCAGAAGGTCGCAAAAGGGAATCACGTGTCCCAGGGATACTGTGACCGTCATAAATATAAGTCAGTTGCCAAGCATCTAAATTCTGATCACGTGATCATGGGAATCCTACAAAGGTTGTTACTGGGAAAAATGGCCATAACTCACTATTTTCAGTGACGTTGAAACAGTCACTAAATGAACTGTTGTAAGTCGAGGACTACATATATATAATATATGCAGCCGGAATTGCTCCAGGGCAGCATTGATTTAGCAAACCAGGTTTAATTAATTGATCATAGCTTAAACAAGGTTCAGCCGCCGAAACAGACACGTTGCAAATCCAGATAGGCTGAACGTTGTTTAAGCTGTGATCAATTAATTAAACCTGGTTTGCTAAATCAATGCTGCCCTGGAGCAATTCCGGCTGCCAATCCAGGAGACCAATTCACTGATTAGAATACAGCCAGTCCTCGACTTACGACAGTTCATTTAATGACCGTTCAAAGTTACAACGGCACTGATAAAAAGTGACATCGGATTGTTTTTCACACTTACGATGGCTGCGGCACCCCCGCGGTCGCGCAATCAAAATCCAGGCGCTTGGCAACTGACTCATATTAATGACGGCGTCAACGTCCTGGGGCCCTGTGATCCCCTTTTGCGACCGTCCGACGAGCTAAATCAAGGAGGAAGCCAGTTTCGCTTAACAACCGTGTGGCTGATGTAAACACTGCGGGGATTCACTTAACCCCTGTGGCAAGAAAGGTCATAAAATGAAGCAAAGCTCACATAATGACTTCCTCGCTTAGCAATGGAAATTTTGGACTCAGCTGCAGTCGGAAGTCGAGAACCAGCCGTATTACGTCCCTTTCCTCTCAAGAATCAGCGCTTGGAGAAATCGAGAAAGCGTGACGACTTCCACCAACTTGAAAACAAAACGACAAAATTTAAATCGTCATCATCCGATGATTGACAAGAAGGAAAAAAAGGTTTCTCAATCCAGGTGGAATTTCTCCATTCCAAAGCGGCTCCGTCAAGGGCCTACAAGAGACTCTTCAATGGCATTTTCCGCAGCTTATAAACAAGCCGCACCCCAATCCTGGCCCGCTTTGACCCACAACTCAACACCCAGGATTTTCGACTGGAATTTTTCTCTCCAAAGCTCACGCCTGCAAAAACTGAGGACCGATTTTTCCATGGGGAGGATGGGTTACAGGTAGTCCTCAACTTACGACAACAATGGACCCCCCCATCCCCCAATTCTATGTTGCTCAGCAAGAAATTGGTTCAGTGACTCAGGCCCCGTTTCTACGACTTTTCTCGCCACACATTCCACTCCTTGCATGTGCCGTTGTTAAATTAGTAACACGGTTGTTAAGTGAATCGGTCTTCCCCCATCGACTTTGCTTGTCAGAAGGTCGCAAAAGGGAGTCATCACGTGACCCCTGGGATACAGCAACCGTCATAAATGCGAGTCGGTTATCCAAGCATCTAAACATAAATCACATCACCCTTGGGGATGCTGCAATGGTCGTAAGTCTGAAACATCGACGTAGGCCACTTTTTTCAGTGCTGTTGTAACTTTGAACAGTCACTAAATGAATCTGTCGTAAGTTGAGGACTCCCTGTTTCCCAGAGAGGTGGCAAAATAAAATCCAAATGCAAAAAGCATCACAGGGAGTCCTCGATTTACAACGGTTGCTTTAGCGACCGTTCGACGTTACCACGTGACTGCAAAAAGTGACTTAGGTAGGATTATTTTTCACATTTACGACCCTTTGGTCACATGGACACAATTCAAATGCTTGCCAAGCAGTTCATATTTATGACGGTTGCAGTGTCCTGGGGTTTTGCGACCGTCTGACAAGCAAAGTCAATGGGGAATCAAGACTCACTTAACAACTTTGTCACTAACTTAACAGCTGCAATGATTTACTTAAGAAGTGTGGCAAGGAAGGTCATAAAATGGGCCAATTGCAGTCGTAAGTCGAGGCCTACCTGCACAGGTAGTCCTCAATGTACCACCATTCACTTAGAGACCGTTCAAAGTTATGACAGCACTGAAAAAAGTGACTTATGACCAGTCCTCATTCTTATAACCATCACAGCATCAGTTACACGCTCAAAATTTGGGCACTTGGCAACTGACTCACATTAATGACGGTTGCAGCATCCCGGGGTCACGGGATCCCCTTTGGCGACCTTCTGACAAGCAAAGGCAATGGGAGACACCAGATTCACTTAATGTCCATTTGATTCACTTAACAACAGCAGTGCTTCACTTAGCAACAGCAGCCAAACGGTTCGTAAAATCGGGCCTTGCTCACTAAACCATTTCTCTCGCTTAGCAAGAGAAATCCTGGCCCCAATCGTGGCTTTAAGTTGAGGACTCCCCATACGAAAACATGCTCAGGCCGAAGGGATTAAACCTCAGGGCTCTGCCACCCATGTTCCTGAATCTGTTGCCAAGGCCCAACGGCTCAAAGGTCAGTGGCTTCTGAGTCACCAGCCCAGAGAGACAGGATGAGATAATTAAATGGATGATATTAACTCGCAGGTGCTGGAGAAGACTCCTGCACTGAGTCCCTTGGACTGCAAGGCGATCCAACCGGTCAGTCCTAGAGGAGATCAACCCTGACTGCTCTTTAGAAGGCCAGATCCTGAAGAGGAAACTCAAATCCTTTGGCCACCTAATGAGAAGGAAGGACTCCCTGGAGAAGAGCCTCATGTTAGGAACGATGAAGGGCAAAAGAAGAAGGGGACGGCAGAGAATGAGGGGGCTGGATGGAGTCCCCGAAGCAGTCGGCGTGAGCTTAAATGGACTCCAGAGGATGGTAGAGGACAGGAAGGCCTGGAGGAATGTTGTCCATGGGGTCGCGATGGGTCAGACACGACTTCAAAACTAACAACAACAAATTAACCATTCAAAATACATTTGCACGACTGAAATAATCACTTTGAAACGAGATCTATCTGGCGTTTTTTTGTGAGACAGTGGCAAAGTGAGTTTGGCTCCATTTTACAACCCTTCTTGCCATATGGCTGCAGTTCTTAAATTAGCGATATGGTTGTTAAGCAAATCGGGCTTCCCCATGGACTTGGCTTGTCAGAAGGTCGCAAAAGGGGATCAACGTGACCCCAGGAAAGACTCCAACCATCGCAAATAGGAACTAGCTGCCAAGCTTTCAACATTTTGATTACACAGCCACAGGGGTGTTGCAAATGGTTGTAAGTGTAAAAAAACAGCAGTGCCGCTGTAACTTCAAGCGGTCACTAAATGAATGGTTGTAAGTTGAGGATTACCTAAACTGTAGAACCAAGCTAGAGCTCAATCAATAAATCAGAATAGCTCTGGAAGGGATCTTGGAGGTCTTCTAGTCCAGCCCCCTGCTCAAGCAGGAGGCTGTATACCATTTTGGAGAAATAGTTGTCTAGTCTCTTCTTAAAAATCTCCAGTGATGGAGGCACCCACAACTTCCAGTGGCAGATCATTCCACTGGTTAATTGTCCTCACTGTTAGGAAGTGATTCTAGATTGCTTCTCTCCTGGATTAGTTCCCATCAACAATATTCAGCCCTTAAAAATCAGAATAGCATTTAAGAGATTCGAAAACACAGTCAGTAGCCAATTCAACAAAATGGCAAATACCAATGGAGTACAGGTACTCCTCAACATACAACATTTAGTGACCGTTCAAAGTTACAACGGCACTGAAAAATGTGACTTATGACACTTACACTTATGGCATTTTTCACACTTATGACCGTTGCAGCATCCCTAAAGTCACGTGATTTATATTTGGCTGCTTGACCACTGACCCACGTTTATGACGCTTGCCGTGTCCCGGAGTGATGTGATCCCCCTTTTACGACCTTCTGGCAAGCAAAGCCCAATGGGAGAAACGAGACACACTTAACAACCGCGTTCCTCATTGAAGAACTACAGCGATTCATTGAACAGACGTGGCGAGGAAAGTCGTAAAATGGGGCCAAAGTCACTTAACACATTTCTCACTTGGCAACAGAAACCGTGGGCTCAGTTGGGGTCGTACGTTGAGGACTACCTGTTTAAAAAATGCCTTGGTTTGGCCAGTGGCAGGAGTAGAAAAACTGCTTGGCCTCCTTTTGCAGCGTCTCTAGGCACAGCCATCGAGAAATTCTGCCAAAAATCTCAAAAACTGGATGAGAAATGAACGGAAAACTTCCTGGAACTGGGATGAGAGCTTCAGTTCCTGGCATAATCCTTTGTCCTTTGCGTTAATCAGCCAACAGAGAATAAATTAAAGTTTTTTGCCCCTATCTGCATGGCTAATCTTCTTCCCTTCTCATCCACCTTTGTCCCAAAATACAGACGAACCCACTTCCAAATAAAGCACATAAGTTGTACTTCAATTGCGCATCCATTCTTTTAACGGGTCGCCTCAAAGCCTTCCAATTTGGGAGCACTCTACCTTAAGGGCCCACGCACAACAACCCTAGGTTTTTATAGAAGAACGCCTCTTCCTGAGTCAAAACTTTCCTCCTTTTTTTTTTTTAAAAAAGTTTTTTATTTTAATCTCATACACACATTCTCTTAGTTCTTATTCTTATCCCGTTTTAACACTTTTAAACATTCACTTTTCCATATAAAAGATTAAAATACATATGATCAGGATTGCTTTGCTTACCATCCCATACACCAGGGGTGTCCAAACTTGGGAACTTTAAGACTTGTGGACTTCAACTCCCAGAATTCCCCAGCCAGCATGAAGTCCACAAGTCTTAAAGTTCCCAAGTTTGGACACCCCTGCCATACACCTATTTTGTTTTGTACTTTTCTTTCCTTTCCTTTTCTCCCTCCCTCCCTTCTCTCCTTTCTTCTCCTCCTCTCCTTTCCCTTTCCTTCTTCCCCTTCCTCTCCCCTACTCCTCTCTACCTCTTCCCCTTCACACCCTCGCTCCTCCTCTTCCTATCCCTCCCCATCTTCCTCTCCTTCCCTCTTTCTTCTTTCCCTCTCCTTCCCCCTCTCCTCTTCCTCTCTTCCTTTCCTCTTCTATTGTTGTGCTTGCCCATTTTCCTCTTCCGTCTGGTGTATTTTCGGGATGGTATTCTAGCAAACCCACTTCTAACTTTATATTTGCCATTTTACATCCCCTTTTCCTCGTTATATTTTCCAATCTGTTTTTTTTTACCTATGTCACATTCTTTGAACATATACTTATGTATTAGTACGTTACTGCTTTTCTAGAAAACTTTCCTACTCTTAACTTTCCTGTATGTATGTATGTATGTATGTATGTATGTATGTATGTATGTATGTATGTATGTATTTGTGTTACAACCCCTGGTATGCCCAAATACAACACAAATATATATATATATATATATATATATATATATATATATATATATATATATATATATATATATATATGTGTGTGTGTGTGTGTGTGTGTGTGTGTGTGTGTGTGTGTGTGTTTTCTGAGGTTTGTGTATATATATATACACATACATACATGTGTGTGTGTGTGTGTGTTGTATTTGTGCTGATAAATAAATAAAGGGAGGGCACACCAGGGGTTGTAACACACACACACACACACACATATGCTGGTTTTGTTGTATTCGGGTCTTTTCCCGTGTAAGATTAAGATTGTCTTTGCAACGTTTCAGCAAGATCTCACTCGCCATCTTCAGGCTGTGGTCTTTGGCTTAAAGGCTTAAAGACCACAGCCTGAAGATGGCGAGTGATATATATATATATATATATATATATATATATATATAAAGACCACAGCCTGAAGATGGCGAGTGATATATATATATATATATATATATATATATATATATATATATATATATATATATATATATATATATATATATATATATATATATAAAGACCACAGCCTGAAGATGGCGAGTGATATATATATATATATATATATATATATTTGTGTTACAACCCCTGGTATGACTAAATATGGGAGGAAGGTCACTACTCCCTCTTTCTGTCCTTCGGCTTCATCTCAGAAGACCATGCAGGCAGAAAACCATATTCTTATTTTTAATGTTGCCTTTTATATTTGTGTTGTATTTGTACTGATAAATAAATAAAGGGAGACTAGTATAGATCTATTTCGAGCTAATTAGCTCTCATCAGCTAGCCATACCCTTACTGGGATTTGAACCTAGCTGATGAGAGCTAATTAGCTCGAAATAGATCTATACTAGTCTCCCTTTATTTATTTATCAGTACAAATACAACACATATATATATATATATATATATATATATATATATATATATATATATATATATATATATATATATATATATATATATATATATATATATATATATATATATATATATATATATAAAGACCACAGCCTGAAGATGGCGAGTGATATATATATATATATATATATATATATATATATAACCCCAAAGTAGTTTTTCCTCCCCACCCCAACTCTTTCCTGCTTCTGGTTAAAAGTAACTTAGAAAACTTAGTTGTACAGTTCCAGATGTGTGGGAAACGCAAATTTAATTCCAATACGTGCCATTCAACGCTGGCAGTTCCCCCCACCCAAAAAAAAAACATCTGCAGGATAGAACATTGGGGAAGGGGGGGGAGTATTGTAACCAAATCAACCAACATTCTGGAAAAAGCTAGGCCAAGTTTACACTACCTAATGTAATCTGACAGGCAAGCACCAACATGCAAATTTGCAAAAAAGAAAAAAAGGAAGTTATGGTTAGCGTCGGTTCACCTATTAATTTCCTTGTTCTCGTGCTACAGGGCAAAGATGCAGATCTAAAGTCCCCAAGCCACCGTCTCTGGGAATCTGAAAACAATATGTGCAATTAAAAGGGCACAAAGAAAAAGAAAATCTGCATTTGCCAAAGCACGTATTTTAATTTCTCGTTTCCACTTTAACTATATATATATATATATATATATATATCTGACTCCAGAAGGAAGGGGCAAAATATTTCTACATTTCTTTTATGCAGTCCTATTTTAAAGGGGGAGAGGAATGCTTTTGTGGAAGGAGATCCAAAGTTTGAAAAATTGGATCCTACGCCTGATTTGTTGGTCCCAAGCTTTGAATTTTTTCCCCCTGTTGAGTCCAAACAGCCATGTCGAGATGACTCATCGGCTGGCACCCACCAGAAGGGCGTGGAAATTTGTCTTTTATAACTGCCAGGTAAGGCCTGTGTGGCTGTGGCTTTCCTTTCTTTTCAGGGCCATAGTCAAACATGGTTTTTTGAAAAGCCAAGTCCTCCATAGAACATAGGATAATAAGGGACCTTGGAGGTCTTCTAGTCCAACCCAGTGCTCAGGCAAGGAGACCTATAACTATTTCAGACAAATAATTGTCTAGTCTCTGCCTGAAAGCCTCCAGTGATGGGGCATCCACAACTTCTGCAGGCAAGCTGTCATCTCACCTGTATTGTCGCCTATCAAGACAGGTAGTCCTACACTTGCAACAGTTCATTTAGAATAGAATATAGAATGGAATAGGGAACGGAATGGAATAGAATAGAATATAGAATGGAATATAGGCTGGACCGGACTGGACTAAGGACTAAGAATAGAATAGAATGGAATGGAATATAGAGTGAACTGGAATAAGGAATAAGAATAGAATGGAATGGAATAGAATAGAATATAGAATGGAATATAGACTGGACTGGACTGGACTAAGGACTAAGAATAGAATAGAATGGAATGGAATATAGAGTGAACTGGAATAAGGAATAAGAATAGAATGGAATGGAATGGAATAGAATATAGAATGGAATATAGACTGGACTGGACTGGACTAAGGACTAAGAATAGAATAGAATGGAATGGAATATAGAGTGAACTGGAATAAGGAATAAGAATAGAATGGAATGGAATAGAATAGAATATAGAATGGAATATAGACTGGACTGGACTGGACTAAGGACTAAGAATAGAATAGAATGGAATGGAATATAGAGTGAACTGGAATAAGGAATAAGAATAGAATGGAATGGAATGGAATAGAATATAGAATGGAATATAGACTGGACTGGACTAAGGACTAAGAATAGAATAGAATGGAATGGAATATAGAGTGAACTGGAATAAGGAATAAGAATAGAATGGAATGGAATAGAATAGAATATAGAATGGAATATAGAGTGGACTGGACTAAGGACTAAGAATAGAATAGAATGGAATGGAATATAGAGTGAACTGGAATAAGGAATAAGAATAGAATGGAATGGAATAGAATAGAATATAGAATGGAATATAGAGTGGACTGGAATAAGGACTAAGAATAGAATAGAATAGAATAGAATGGAATGGAATATAGAGTGGACTGGAATAAGGACTAAGAATAGAATAGAATAGAATAGAATGGAATGGAATATAGAGTGGACTGGAATAAGGAATAAGGAATAAGAATAGAATAGAATATAGAGTGGACTGGAATAAGGAATAGAATAGAATAGAATAGAATGGAATGGAATATAGAGTGGATTGGAATAAGGAATAAGAATAGAATGGAATGGAATATAGAGTGGACTGGAATAAGGAATAAGAATAGAATAGAATGGAATAGAATATAGAGTGGACTGGAATAAGGAATAAGAATAGAATAGAATATGGAATGGAACTTTATTGTCACTTTAAATGTACACTAATCAGCACACATTAAAATGAAATGGCCCTAAAAACATTGTAAAATCAGGTCAATCCTGTTACTGACTAGCTTTATGACCACAATGAGCAGTCTCATTATGGAGAGGAGAAAAGCAATGATCCTTCATTTTTTACGTTTAATCTGACATTTGTATCGTTTGGGAGGGTGTGTGTGTGAAGATAAAAGTGGGAACTCTATTTCATCCCTAAATGGTTTGAGACAGGATTAGAACCCCTGACCACTGCCCCCATTCCGACATTTACAGGCAGTCCTCGGCCTACGACCACAATGGAGCCCCCAATTTCTGTTGGTATAAGTAAAACATTTGTTAAGTGAATTTGCCTCATTTTACGACCTTTCTTGCCAGGGTTGTTAAGTGAATCACTGCAGCTGTTGTTAACATGGTTGTTAAGTGAATCAGCCTTCCCCATTGACTTTATTTGTCAGGAGGTCACAAAACGGGATCATACGACCCCCCGGGACACTGCGACTGTCATAAATATGAACCACCCGAATTTTGATCACGTCACCAAGGGTCGTAAGTGTGAAAAATGGTCATAAGTCACTTGTTTTAATGCCGTTGTGGTTTTGAACGATCGCTAAACGAGTGGTTTGTAAATCGAGGACTCCCTGTAGTCTACACGGTTAGGGTTACGGTTAGGGTTAATGTTTGCCGCTTGTTAGGGACTAAACCACCAATTCAACAGGATCAGATCAGCATCTCTGCCCAACTTAGCTCAGACCCCTGCAATGCCCAGTAGCGTCTCTGCAGGGATGATAAACAAAGATGGCGGCTTCAACCGCTTAATCTCAGGCTCGCGGCTTTGCACAAGCACATATAAAGGCAATGGGGCTTCGGTCACATAGTGGCAACTGACATTTTGACTTTTTTGAGGCCCCTGAGGAGAACGCTGGGGGTCCTCACACAATTCCAGCAAATATAGATGACACTACTAATGTCTTTCTTCTACCTCAGCAACTTTAAGATGTGTGGACTTCAACTCCCAGAATTCACCAGCCAATTCCTTCTTCCCTTTCTCCCTCCGTGCCTCTTTTCTTTCCTTCCTCCCCTCCCTCTCTTTCCTTCTTCCCTCCCTCCCTCCTCCTTTCTTCCCTCCCCTCTCCCACCTTTTCCTTCCTCCCTCCCTCTGCCTTTTCCTTCCTCCCTCTTTTCTTTCCTTCTTCCCTCCCTCTCCCACTCTTTTCCTTCCTCCCTCCCTCCCTCCTCCTTTCTTCCCTCCCTCTCCCACCTTTTCCTTCCTTCTCTTCATTCCTCCCTCCCTCTGCCTTTTCCTTCCTCCCTCTTTTCTTTCCTTCTTCCCCTCGCTCTTTCCTTCTTCCCTCCCTCTCCCTTCCTCTCTCTCCCTCCCTGCTCCTTTCTTCCCTCCCTCTGCCTTTTCCTTCCTTCTCTTCCTTCCTCCCTCCCTCTGCCTTTTCCTTCCTCCCTCTTTTCTTTCCTTCTTCCCCTCGCTCTTTCCTTCTTCACTCTCTCTCCCTCCCTTTTCCTTCCTTTCCTCCCTTTTTCCCTCTGTTCTCCTCCCTCCGTCCCTCTCCCTCCCTTTTCCTTCCTCCCTCCCTCCCTCCTCCTTCCCTCCCACTCTCACCTTTTCCTTCCTTCTCTTCCTTTTTCCTTCCCTCCTTCCTCCCCTCTCCTCTTTTCCTTCCTCTCTCCCTACCTCCCTTCCTATCTATTAGTTTTCAATGTTCATTCATGAAAAATGTAAAATCCTATCTTAGCACACAGGATGTGCCTGTCTCGTTCTATCAGATCATCACCTTCCAAATATAGAATAACAAGAGTTGGAAGGGACCTTGGAGGTCTTCTAGTCCAACCCCCTGCTTAGGCAGGAAACCCTACACCACTTCAGACAAATTATTGTCCAACATCTTCTTAAAAACTTCCAGTGTTCTTCCATATGTTTGTCTGGGCTGCCCAGTTTTCATCCTACAGAACAAACAGATGTTGAACCTTCACGCCAATGCATAATTGGACATCTGGAACTCACTGCCACAAGTACTGAAGAGAAGGGGGGGGGGACCAAAATGCTCAAGAAAAGGAATTTAAATCTCTAGAGACAAATGCAATTGTCTATCAATGGGCCATTATGTCAACAGAACCACACTTAAGATGCTGGCCTTCCGATTATAATTATATTATATTGATTAGGAAATCCCCCTCCCCATTTATATCCGGGCTATTTATATTAAGACTAACTGCGTTCACATCTCCGTGGAGGCCAGGCTGTTTAGAAACAGTCGGGGCAAAACATTCCAAATTAGGAAGAAATTGGAGTTAGCACTCTGAACTAAATGCATGATTTTAAAAACAATTAAATATATTTCGTGTCTTTTTTAAGAAGTCATTTCCAGAATTTGGGTACCACCCGGAAGGGGATGGGTGTTATTTAGAGAGGATAAAAGAAAAGTTAAGAAGATGCCCTCCAGCCAACGTGAAACACACCGAAAAGTGGGCAGGCCTGCAATGGCATGGTTTGTGGCTGCCATCTTGACTTTTTTGACCTCAACTTCCCTGGATTCAAAGTAATGCTTGTTTAATAGCGGGGCCATCCTAATTTTCTCCATTATCTGGACTCACTTTGCCCCAGTTCAGATCCCTAAGCATTTTGCTGAGTTTGGAGTGTAGGATAATAACAATAATAATAATAATTTATTTGTCAGTGCACAACCGATGTACAATGAGATTGGTTGAGCTCCCTCAGTGCATTCTCCCAACACAATACAACAAACTCCCCCTGAAAATGAGGCACGCCAAATCAGAACCACAAAAAGTTACACATTGAAAATTCTGGATGTGCACCCCAAAATAATTCAGGTTCAAAACTCCACCCATATCTGTCACAATAACCTTCTTGTTCTGGCTAAAATCATCACATAAGATAATTCTAAGACAATGCTTTCCCAAATCTTTGGTCAATTACTCCAAATTGGGTACAAATGGTCCTTGACTTACAACCATTCATTTAGTGACCGTGGCAAGTGATCGCAGCACTGAAAAAAGTGATTTATGACCATTTTTCACACTTACAACTGCGGGTCATATAATTACAATTTAGACGCTTGGCAACTGGCATGTACTTATGACAGTTGCACTGTCCCCGAATCACATGATCACCATTTGTGACCTTTCCCAGCCAGTTTCCAATAAGCAAAGGCAATGGGGGAAGCCAGATTCACTTAACAACCATGGGATTCACTTAACAACTCCAGTGATTTGCTGGCAAAAACAGTCGCAAAACGAGGCACAATTCACTTAGCATCTGTCCGCTTAGGAATAAAAATTTGAAGCTCGATTGTGGTCATTAACTGAGGACCACCTGTAAAAGTAGTTATTCTTTGCGTTACAACACCTAAACGCAAAATACACATCACAACGGGGACATTAAAGATTGTCATGTATGGAATGTTTGAAAATCTTCCAAAATATTCCTGTTAAGACGAAACACAATGAAATGACCAAAGCTAATTCTTGTTTTTATAATACGTACATATAATCCTCTATTTATAACCACAATTGGACCCAAAGTTTCTGTTGTTAAGTAAGACAGTCGTTAAGTGAATTTTGTCCCGTTTTTTACTACCTTTCTTGCTACAGTTAAGTGAATCACTGCAGCTGTTAGCAATATTGTTAAGTGAATCTGGCTTCCCATTGACTTCAGGTGGTCGCAAAAGGGACAAGACTCTGGGATGCTGCAACCGTCATAAATATGAGTCAATTACCAAAAGTCTAAAGTTTGATTACACGACTGTAGAGATGCCACAATTGGTTGTAAGTGTGAAAAAGGTATATAAGTCACTTTTTTCCCAGTGCCGTTATAACTTCAAACAGTCGCTACATGTAAATGTTGTCACTTGAGGACTACCTCAAGTTACGACCATTTGTTCAGCGACTGTCCAAAATTAAAACGTTGCTGAAGGAAGGGACTTACGACCGGTCCTTGAAGTGTGATGCGTCGTTCTGAGCACGAAGGGGAAAAAAATTGGGGACTTTTAAAGAGCGAAGCAACAGCTGGCTTCATGTGACCAAGCCAAAGCTGGCCCAATTGTGGTTTATAAACAATGCACATTTGGCAAGGTTTGTGGAACAAGCCAAAATCCAAATAACTCTGCTTGAATGTTGAAATGTTGTGTATGGAGTTCAGATCACGGATAATATTTCAAACAGCCAGCTTAGAGGCAGACAGTCGGGGGGGGGGGTTGGGTGGGGATGGGGGGGCTGCAAATGCTGTAAAGTCAACTTTCGCTAAACCACGATTATGATTAAACCATTATGATTAAGCTGGTTGGACTCCAAAGCTGCGCTGGCTATTTATTGAAAGAATCAAAATGGTGGTTTTTTTCCCCCAATCTTGGGGAACTTTAAGATGGGTGGATTTCAACTCCCAGAATTCCCCAGCCAGCCATGCTGGCTGGGGAATTCTGGAAGTTGAAGTCCACCCATCTTAAAGTTCCTAAGCTAAATATAAACACCACCACAACTTTTTTTCCAAATGTCTACAGTTCAGCACCAACTTCAGATCTTTCCCTCTGCCTGGCTCTGAGCATTCACACAACCCCCGACACACGCAATCCCTTCCCAACAAAAGACAACAGCCCTCGCATTTACACAAGGGCACTAAGCTACTTAGTCTTGATCCAGGCTGCCAATTCTGCATGTCCCACGAACCAGCCCTTCGGTTCTGTGTGAAGTCAGAAAAGGGGTTCGTTTTTGGGGAAAGCAGGTTAAGCGTGTCCTGTGAATGCAGCCCTTGGAGGGGCAGAGGGATTTGATTTTGTTAGAAAGGGAGAGGTGAGCAGCCTTCAAAGGAGAAGAGCAGGGATGCTGGGTTTGTTGGCTCCAAATGCAAGGGGGGAGCATCCTCCCACCCACCCACCCAGGCCCCAGCTGGTCTCAATAAAACAGGCTGCAGCAATATAAGAAATGAGGAATAAGGCTCCACAGCAAATTGGTAAAATATGAGTTTCTTAGAAGGGTCCCAGGAGTTTTCCTTCCCCAGGAATGCAAACAAGGACCAAAGAGATTGAAGCACATTTACCAGGAAGAAAGCTTTCCCATTCTGCGGGGTTCCCCAAACAACCCCTAGGAAAAAGTCCTAGGAAGGAAGGAAGGAAGGAAGGGAAGGGAAGGAAGGAGGAAAGGAAAGAGAGGAAGGAAGAAAAGGAAGGAGGAAAGGAAAGGAAGGAAGGAAGGAGGAAAGGAAAGGAAGGAAGGAAGGAGGAAAGGAAGGGAAGGAGGAAAGGAAGGGAACGAAGGAAGGAAGAAAGGAAAGAGGAAGGGAGGAAAGGAAAGAAGGAAGGAGAAAAGGAAGGAAGGGAAAGAAGGGAAGGAAGGGAAGGAAACGAAGTGCTTAGAACAACTTTAAGGGGAGCAGAAGAAGAGAGTAAAACTTTTCCCACCCCTACATAACAAAAAAGGCAAAAGATAAAAGCAGGAGAAATGATTGCGAAAGGGACTCGGATGGAAATCAGTCAATCAGCCCATCAATCAATCAGCCAGCCAATCAATCAATCTATCAATCAGCCAATCAATCAATCAGTCGGTTAACCAATCAATCAGACAATCAATCAATGACTCGTCTTTTGGAGGGGAGATGCAAAACAAGGAAGGGGTGCTCTGGACCCCCTTTCCCCCCCAAAGATAAAGGCATTCGGGGAGGGTCCGAGTTAAGGAGCCAGGTTGGGGGGTGGGCGTGAGAAAGTGGGGCTCCTCTCTCTGGTCCCGCGTGGAGGGAGGGAGGGAGGGAGGGGGGCTCCTTACCGACCACCAGGCACAGCACATCCAGCGCCACGAACAGCTTGGTGCGCTCCATCGCGCTGCGCCCGCCGCTTCTGCGATCCAGAGCCTCACATCGCGCAAGGAGCCGGCCGAAAGACGAGCCCCAGCGCCGCCGCCACCGCCGCTGCAGCTTTCGGAGGGAAGGAAGCCAAGAGGCGGAGCCGGCCGAGTGGCTGAGATCGGCCAGAGGGAAAAGCACCGCCCTCGCCTCGCCTCGCCTCGCTTTTCTCGCTTCTCTCCTTCGGGGCGAGGCGCAGGGCCGGGCTTAAGCCGCTCCCGCGGGACGAGCTCCAAGCACGTGCAGAGTGCCTCGCTCTTGCGACCCGCAACTTGGGATCAGCTGACAACCTGCCCCACCTGTTGGGAAGGACCAGCGGGCGGAAGGCGCTTGAGGAACCGGGGTTCCTGAGCACGTCAAGAGTGACATGAGATTTCAAGGAGGAGGAATAGAGTAGAATAGAATAACGGAGTTGGAAGGGACCTTGGAGGTCTTCTAGTCCAGCCCGCTGCTTAGGCAGGAAACCCGACACCACTTCAGACAAATACTTGTCCAATCTCTTCTTAAAAACTTTCAGTGTTGGGGCATTCACAACTTCTGGAGGCAAAGTTGTTCCATGGATTAATTGTTCTCACTGTCAGGAAGTTTCTCCTTAGTTCTAGGTTGCTTCTCTCCTTGATTAGTTTCCACCCATTGCTTCTTGTTCTACCCTCAGGTGCCTTGGAGAATAGCTTGATTCCTTCTTCTTTGTGGCAACCCCTGAGATATTGGAAGACTGCTATCATGTCTCCCCTAGTCCTTCTTTTCATTAAAGGAAAAGGAAAAGGTAAAGGTTCCCCTCACAAATATGTGTTAGTTGTTCCCAACTCTAGGGGGCAGTGTTCATCTCCGTTTCTGTGGTCATGTGGCCGGCATGACTCAACGGCGAAGGAGCACGGAACGCTGTTCCCTTCCCACCAAAGGTGGTCCCTATTTTTCTACTTGCATTTTTACGTGCTTTCGAACTGCTAGGTTGGCAGAAGCTGGGACAAGGAACGGGAGCTCACTCTTACGCAGCACTAGGGATTCGAACTGCCAAACTGCCGAACTTTCTGATTGACAAGCTCAGCGTTTCAGCCACTGAGCCTCTGTGTTTCATTTCATTAAACTAGACATTCCCAGTTCCTGAAACCGCTGTTTATGTTTCAACCTCCAGAATGAAGAATGAAGTGGGGTTTTTTTCCCCCCACACCCCTAAAGACCTGGCGGTCATAGAGTGAGGACGGACGCTCCCCCCCTCCCCAACCCTTTCTCCAATCCTGCTTGGATTGTCGATTTTATTACAGGTAGTCCTTGACCCACGACAACAACTGAGCACCAACATCTCAGTGGCTAGGTGAGACATTGTGAATTTTGCCCCGTTTTACAAGCTTTCTTGCCACGGTTGTTAAGTGAATCGCTCTGGTTGTTCAGGTTGCAAGGCAGCAGCTACATGAACCTGGCTTCCCCCTTAACTGTGCTTGTTAGAAAGTCGCAAAAGGGGATCACGTAACCCCGGGGACGCTGCGACCGTCATAAATACGAATCAGTTGATCGTCAGAAGATCACAAAAGGTGATCACATGACCCCGGGACACTGTAACTGTCATAAATGTGAGTTAGTTGCCAAGCGCCTGTATTTTGATCACGTGACCACGTGTGACAAATGGTCATAAGTCCCTTTATTCAGTGCCGTTGTAACTTTGAACCGTCACTAAGCGAGCTGTTGTAGGTCGAGGACGGTCTGTATAAGTGCTTGTGAAGGAGAAAGCTTTGTTTTAATGACTTCCAGAAAATTTGGGGATCTGGAGCCCCTGCGATGTTTCTCATCCTTTTTTCCCCCTTCTGATCGGCAGGAAGGAAAGGTTCCCACCCGGCGATCCACAAAGAATCCCCCCACTCAAAAGGCGAATATTTGTTGCTTGGGATTGAAATGAGGATCCTTGGTGCTCTCTCACCTTGCTTGCTTGTTTTCTTGCAGAGATTTCATTACCTTAAGTCAGGAGTGTCCAAACTTGGAAACTTTAAGACTTGTGGACTTCAACTCCCAGAATTCCCCAGCCAGCCATGCTGGCTGGGGAATTCTGGGAGTTGAAGTCCACAAGTCTTAAAGTTGAAGTCCACAAGTCTTAAAGTTGAAGTCCACAAGTCTTAAGGTTCCCAAATTTGGACACCTCTGACTTAAGCGGTGATGTCATTGGGGCTAGTCAAACCTGCACTAGTAGTAACCCAGTTTGGGTAACCTAGTTTGATGTAGCCTACTTTGGGTAAGGAACCGCCTCCAAGAAAACAAGCAAGCTCAGAGACCCCCGTTTGTTTCCCCACTCTTTGAAATCAGGAACAGAATAATTCGGAGCAGCCGCCAAACATGCCCTTCCACTTCACTCTTTAGAAAAGAGGAAGGTGAGAAACGCCTTGATGCACACAGGCAAAGGATTTCTTATTAGCATCCCTTTGATTTTAATCCCACCCAATCCTGTAGCATTCTGGCGGGGGTCAGGGGGGGACACGACTCTCAGCAACCAAGAGCATGTGCAGAGTGCCATGCCTTCCTGATGGGAGAGTTAATCCGTTGTTAAACCGGTAGGATTCCACCCCTGGGTTTAATTGTCTTGGGATCAGGTAGATTCCCAGCCGCCTTCGGCAGGGGTGGTATCAGTGGTGAAATCTAATTCAACCTCCCCCCAACCGCTGGTTCTGTGGGCGTGGCTTGGTGGGTCATGTGACTGGGTGGGTGTGGCTAACTTTATTTTCACTTTCAGCTAGTTTTTTTCAGCTTTTTAAAGCATTTTTTCTCTGCCTATTTGACAGGGGAAAATGTTTAACAAGCGGAAAAAAAAGCTTCCGACAATCGCACAGCTCACAGGGGTTTTTTTTCCTACCGGTTTGCAAAACCAAGGACAAGCGGCTTGACCGGTTCGGCCGAACCAGGCCAAACCGGGAGGATTTCACCCCAGGGACTGCCTGTTCGCTTAACGACTGCAGCGATTCACCTCTAAGGAAGTGTGGTGTTTTTTTTAAAAGGTTGTAAAATTGGGAGCGACTTGTTGAACAATCACATCGCCTTGCGGTGGAAATTCCAGTGGCAATTGTGGTTTCTAAGTCGAGGTCTACCTGTAGAACAACCAGCCTTAGACTAGGACAATGAAGATACCGAAATGTGGTATCTTTGTGGAGAGTCTTTGCCTTTTAGGATCAACTCTGAA
The DNA here is from genome assembly GCF_964273705.1 of Natrix helvetica. NCBI lineage: Eukaryota > Metazoa > Chordata > Lepidosauria > Squamata > Natricidae > Natrix > Natrix helvetica. The sequence goes on from NC_138548.1 coordinate 9,866,564, forward strand.
CCCCAAAGGAATCAAAAATTAAGAAATGCAGACGTATATAGTGCTTTGCAGCCCTCTCTAAGCGGTTTACAAAGTCAACGTCTTGCCCCCAGCAATCTGGAGCCTCATTTTACCCATCTCGGAGGGATGGAAGGATAAGTCAACCTTGAGCTGGTAAGGATTGAACAAAAGGCAGTGGGCAGGGTTATTTTGCAATACTGCATTTTAACCACTGCACTATCAGGGCTCTTGAGAGAGAGAAAGGGAGAAAAGGAGATTGTAGATAGATAGATAGATAGATAGATAGATAGATAGATAGATAGATAGATAGATAGGTAGGTAGGTAGGTAGGTAGGTAGGTAGGTAGGTAGGTAGGTAGGTAGGTAGATAGATAGATGATTGATAGATAGATAGAGAGAGAGAGAGACATAGATAGATAGATAGATAGATAGAGATAGATAGATAGAGATAGAGATAGACAGATACATAGATAGAGAGAGAGAGAGATAGACACATAGAGAGATATAGATATAGATAGATAGATAGATAGAGAGAGAGAGAGAGAGAGAGAGAGAGATTGAGACAGACAGACAGACAGACAAACAGATAGATAGAGATAGATAGATAGATAGATAGATAGATAGATAGATAGATAGATAGATAGATGATAGAGACAGATGAGAGAGAGAGACAGACAGACACATAGATAGATAGAGAGATAGATAGAGAGAGAGAGAGAGAGAGAGAGAGATAGAGATAGATAGAGATAGATAGACAGAGATAGAGACAGATGAGAGAGAGAGATAGACAGACACATAGATAGATAGAGAGAGAGACAGAGAGAGAGAGAGAGAGATGATAGCAATAGCGCTTAGAGTTATATACCGCTCCACAGTGCTTTACAGCTCTCTCTAAGTGGTTTAGAGAGTCAGCCTATTGCCCCCAACAATCTGGCTCCTCATTTTACCGACCTTGGAAGGATGGAAGGCTGAGTCAACCTTGAGCCGGTCACGATTGAACTCCTGGCAGTGAGCAGAGTCCGCCTGCAATGCTGGATTCTAACCACTGAGCCACTGCAGATGAATACTTGATAAAGCAGCCATGAAATCCTTGGAAAAAATATCAGATGCTGGGATGTGTCTGTTCCTACAAGGATCGGAGTCCTGCAAACCATCATATTTGCCCTGTTCTTCGTGCACCCAAGTAATTTGCAGAACTTTCCAGCCAAGCAACCATTGTCCATCTCAGCTTCCCCATGTGCTCAACTTACGACAGTGCTGAAAAAAAGTGACTTATGCCCGTTGTGGCATCCCTAAGGCCATGTGATCAAAATTCAGACGGTTGGCAACTGGTTCATAGACTGTTGCAGAGTCCCAGGGTTACGTGATCACCTTTTGCAACCTTCTGACAAGCCAAGTCAATGGGGAAGCCAGATTAACTTCAGGATTGTGTTACTAAATCACCGTATTTTTGGAGTATAAGACGCACCTTCCCCCCCATAAAAGAGGGTGAGAATTTGGGTGCGTAGCCCAAATGAAAGTAGCCCCCCCACACCCACCCACCCCCTTTGGCCTCTGTCTCCCAGCAATTTACCTCCTTGCAGCAAACAGGGAAAATGGGGCTTGCGGAGGCTGCAATAGGCTATAGCAATCCCTGCAGCCTGAAACAGCTGATGATCGGGAGGCACTCTTAAACTGAAAGTGAAACTTGCTGTTTGCTCCAGGAGGCAAATTGCTGGGAGGCAGAAGCAGCTTTTTTTTCTTGTGCTAATCAGGCTGTTTGCTGCAAGGAGGTAAGTCAATAACTATAAATGCCTATAGAATGTTCAAATTATTAGACTTATTTTTTAAAGACGGCTTCATTATTGTTCCAGACAGCTTAACAAAATGAAGACACTTTTTAAAATAAATGCTTGATCTGAAGAGGCCCAGGGCTATTGTATCTTCTTTTAAATAGCAGAGAAATAACTATACTTCCAGAAAGCCACATCCATTTTAACAGCATCTGTACAAGTATAGTCTGAAATGTAACACTACAAAGTGTATATTGTCTGTACTGTTTGCCGTTTGTTGCAAGGAGGCAAATTGCTAGGAGGCAGAGGCAGATTCCCCCCCCCTTTGTTTTCCTCCCCAAAAGCTAGGTGCGTCTTATACTTCGGAGCGTCTTATACTCCGAAAAATACGATAACTGCAGTGATTCACTTAACAACTTAACAAGAAAGGCCGTCTACTCACTTCTTCATAACTGCCTTTCTTAGCGACAAAAAATTTGGCTCTGTTGTGGTCACAAGTCAAGGACTGAGCTAACTGACTCGCTGTTCTTACAGGCTTAACCACTTTATAATCGGGGCCTAACGAAGAAATACATCCTTAGATATGAATCTATACCTTTGATTCAAGTTTGCTGCAGTTCTGTTTGGTTTCAGCTTCTTGGCACATGCAAATCTATGCGGTGTGGTTTGCAAGCCACAAGTTATGACTTAGTGGGGATTCTAGGCTCGGTTAAAGCTGGGTTGATCCCCCTTGTCTCTGCAGGAAAAAGATAATGATAAGGCACAACATGGTTTTTGCCTTCAGGCCATGTGTGTGACAGAGCAGAAGAATTCTGTTTTGTTATCCTGGGTTGAATCAGCAGAAATTTAGTTTCCAAAACATGGGAAGTCATTATTCTTTCTTCTGCTATGGTCAGAATCCATCCTAATAATGCCATGTTTCCCAATCTGAGCCATTTAAAGATGTGCGGACTTCAACTCCCAGAACACCCCGGGCAGCAAGGTATTCTGGGAGTTGAAGTCCCCATGTCTTAAAATCGCTAAGATTAGGCAAACATTTTATAATGCAGTGGTTCCCAGCCATTTTTGGGGCATGCCCCTCCTAAGCATCTCTAAAATCCTGGTGTCCCCCCCCCCACCTCCTGTAACATATAATTCTTACTTTACTCAAAAAGTGAACTCTACTCATGCGGAGGAAGCCTAAAAGGCCATTAACTTGGTTTAAACAAGGTTCAAATTGCCCCCATTAAAAATCAAATTGCTCCCCCCCCCCATGTTGGGAACCACTCGTCTAAAGCAGGGGTGTCCAAACTTGGGAACTTTAAGACTTGTGGACTTCAACTCCCAGAATTCCCCAGCCAGCTGCTGGCTGGGGAATTCTGGGAGTTGAAGTCCACAAGTCTTAAAGTTCCCAAGTTTGGACACCCCTGGTCTAAAGGCTTCCACTTGAAGAAAGACTTAGAAAAAGTGAAGCCGATTCAGAAGAGGGCAGTGTAGATCAATATTTCTGGACCTCAATGACCTTAAGATGTATGGACTTCAATTCCCAGGATTCCACAGCCAGCATGGCTGACTGACTGAGGACTCTTGGGAGTTGAAGTCCACACATCTTAAAAGCTATTGAGGTCCAGAAATGTTGATCTGCATAGCTGACTGGGGAATCCTGGGAGTTGAAGTCCACGATTGAGAGACACAGATATAGATAAGGAGAACAGTGGAAATTAAAAGCAGTGAAAAAAGATGAGGAGGAGTAAAGTTATTTAGCTCCAAGAAGAAAAGATGGACTTCACTCCGAGAACATTCCTGAAACGTCTGGAAGTTTGGCGCAAATTCAAGAGCGGACATCTCTCACTCCAGGCATGGAATAACGGAGTTAAAAGAAGGAAGATCCCAAAACACCAAGAACATTTCAATGTTTGGAAGCCACAAGCTCACAGAGATGGCAGGTTCTCTCTCCTTCTTTGGATGCCTTCACACAACCTTTTGTCAGCAATGCTTTAATACGACCTCGTGGTCCTCCTCACCTCTAGCATCTTACTTGTGTGGAAAGTGCTCAACAAGTTGGAGAATCCTAGACTGTGCTCAGAAAAACCCTGCTTGAAGGAAACTGTGGTTTGTGTGAACTCAGTCAAATACTGAAGAACGCAGAACCCAGCAATTCCTGGCTAACTGACATCCATCTATGGAAAAAAGCCATTTCTGTTTACTTCAACATTACACAGCAGTGTAATTTTGGGCAGAGATCAGAGTTAAAAGTTGCTGGCTCTTTTCCCACGGTTGTTAAGCAACCGAGAGTCGTAATACTTTGCAAATCCATGAAGTATCTAAAGTTACCTATCCTCCATTTTTTTTAAATAAAAGAACATCATTTCCCATCTCACTCTTGATATTGTACTGGTTGGGTAGCAATTTCACTATTTACTCCAGAAGTGCTTTTGTTGTTGTTGTAGTTTCTACAAATTAAACTTTGCTACCAGGGGTGGGTTGCTACCGGCATTATTGTTGGTTCGGTGCACAAAAAATGTGTGCGCAAGAACAAAAAAATTTTTTTGGGCAATGAAGATTGTTCTGTAAATGCACAGAACCGAAAATCAAGATGCCGCCACCGGTGACAGAACTGGTTTGGGGGCGTGGCAGGCCGAGTTACTACCTACTCAGCCGAAGTGATCCGAACCAGTAGGAACCCACCTCTGCTTGCTACCCAAAGTCTACCCTGTTTCCCTGAAAATAAGCCCTCCCCGGATAATAAGCCTAACCAGGCTTTTGAGTGCATGCACTAAAATAAGACCTCCCCCAAAATAAGCCCTACCCTAAAATTTTTAAACACATGCGCAGTCGGTCCCCGCCATTTCCCGAGGGAGGAAGGGGGGGGAACCTGCCCTCCCTGGATCAGCTGTTCTACAGGCCGCGGTTAAGGGGCTTCCTGCATCTCAAAAATAAGAAGAGCGCCCCAAAAATAAGGCCAAGCGCTTATTTCAGGGGTCAAAAGAAAATAAGACCCTGTCTTATTTTCGGGGAAACATGATACATGTTCCCCTTTTGCAACCTTCTGACAAGCCAAGTCAATGGGGAAGTCAGCTTCACTTAAGCACCATGTTCCTAATTTAACAGCTGCCATGATTCTCATAAACTGTGATGAGAAAGGTCGTAAAATGGGGCAAAACTCACTTAACCACTGTCTTGCTTAGCAATTGTGGTCCTACACCAAGGACTGCTTGTAGCAGTGGTGGGATTCGAGTAATTTAACAACCGGTTCTCTGCCCCACGTACTACCATATTTGGTGGACTTGTAAAAAAGTTAAAGCATTTTGGATAAAAATATGGTGGGTTATTCAAAATATTTTGAAAAAGAGGATAAAGTTCACGCCCCAGTTGTTTCTGTTAGGTATAGTTTCAGATTGTACCGTTACAGAGACTAATTTGATTTTGAACCTAACAACGGCAGCAAGATTGTTGGTGGCGCAGTATTGGAAGAAGGGAGAGTTGCCCATTATCCAAGAATGGACGTTAAAAGTAGTAAACTTAGCAGAGATGGCCAGAATTTCAGCGTATCTGAAGGACCACTCAAATGAGAAGTACAAGCTGGACTGGAGAAGATGGATTGACTATATTCAAAACAAATACCGGACTAAAAAATTTCAGTTAGCTTATGAATGAAGGCATAAGGAATAGTACAATTTATTCAAAGCTAGTTTAATAAAGGGGGAGTTAAAGCACAAGAATAGTAATATGTTAAAATTAGTTAGCTTATGTTAGTGTATGGTTGTTAAATGTTTATACCCTGTATTTTGCTTTGGGAGGTCGGGGGGAGGTCGAGTGGGAAGAGGGAAGGGTAAGGGGGGGGGGTGATAATTGTAAAACTTATTAAAAATTCTTAATTAAACAAAAAACAAAAAAAACGGTTTTCTGCCCTAATGATTTCTTCTGACAATCAGTTTGCCAAACTGTTCAGAAAGTTCACAACCAGTTCTCCCGAAGTGGTGCGAACCGTCTGAATCCCACCCACTGGCTTGTAGGTGTTTTCCTTAAAGGTCAGGGGAGGATGGAAATTAAAATAGCCACAGACCTTCTGGGTATCACGGAATTTTTCATGGCACTAAGCAAAAAGTTTCCAGGAAGGTTAAAATAGTCAATCATTGACGATAGGAATAATAATCATTTCATGGCTTCTAAATAAGGCGCGGGGGGGGGGGGCAAATGTAGGAGAATTAGGGGAGAAACTGCCACATTGGATTAGAATTTGGGATTTGGGGATTCCTTCAAAGAGGCAGCTCGGGGAAAGCGATGGAACCACTTTGCCCTCTAGTGTTGAAAATGTACAATTGCAGTGTAAAAAAACGGTAAGCGGGAAGGCAGCAGAATAACAGAAAATCCTTGGCTTACAACCACAACTGAGGCCAGAATTTATGTTGCTAAGTGAGAAATTTGTTGAGGTTTGCCCCATTTTTATGACTTTTCTGACCGTGTGTGTGTGTGTGTGTGTGTGTGTGTGTGTGTGTTCCAGCATAACCCTGGAATGCCTCAAGCAATTTCCACCAAACTTGGTACACAATACAATACAATACAATACAATACAATACAATACAATAGTAGAGTTGGAAGGGACCTTGGAGGTCTTCTAGCCAACCCCCTGCCTAGGCAGAAATCCCTATACCGTTTCAGGCAAATGGCTATCCAACATCTTCTTAAAGACTTCCAGTGTTGGGGCATTCACAACTTCTGTAGGCAACTTCTGTTCCACTGATTAATTGTTCTAACTGTCAGGAATTTTCTCCTCAGTTCTAGGTTGCTTCTCTCCTTGATTAGTTTCCACCCATTGCTTCTTGTTCTACCCTCAGGTGCCTTGGAAAACATAGATGACTTAATCTCTGGAGAAAAATACTGTGGGGGTAAGACACCCCTAACACACCTTGGAGTGTGTGTTCTGTTAAGGTGCAGCCTCTTGTGCCTTTAAATGGCTTCTATTGTACTGCCGTTAAATGGCTTCTACTGTACAGCACAGTGGAATTGCCATGGTAACGACTTCAAAGTACTCCACAAGGGGGGCTCCCTCTGGTAAGGGGGAAAATCAAACATTAGAAATTAAGTTTGGTCTGGACATTTCCCCCCCTATAAATAAATACCCAGGCAACACTGGGCTATCCACTAGTAATAAATAAATAAATGACAGACTTGAAAAATGGACCCTATCCAACAAAATGAAATTTTGTGGAGAAAAGCAAGGTTTTACATCTGGGCAGGATAAAACCAAAGGCACAAGGACAGCTTCGGTGAGACCTGGCTCAAAAACAGTAACTGTGAGAGGGACCTTGGAGTCCTAATGGACCATTAGTGAAACATGAGCCAGCCGTGTGCAGCGGCAGCCAAAAAAGCCAATACGATCCTTGGTTGTATAAACAGAGGCATGGAATCAAAATCACGTGAAGTCTTAGTACCGTTTTATAAATCCTTAGTAAGGCCACACCTGGAATAACTGCATCCAGTTACGGTCACCACATTACATAAAAGTGGTTGAGACTTTGGAAAAAGTGCAAAGAACAACAAGATGATTAAAGGCCTGGAGACAAAAACATATGAAGAACGGTTGAAGGAATTAGGTTTGGCTAGTGTAGAGAACTTCTGCCACAAAGAAGAGTCAAACTATTCTCCAAGGCACCTGAGGGCAGAACAAGAAGCAATGGGTGGAAACTAATCAAGGAGAGAAGCAACTTAGAACTGAGGAGAAATTTCCTGACAGTTAGAACAGTTAATCAGTGGAACAGAAGTTGCCTCCAGAAGTTGTGAATGCCCCAACGCTGGAAGTCTTTAAGAAGATGTTGGATAGCCATTAGTCTGAAACGGTATAGGGTTTCCTGCCTAGGCAGGGGGTTGGTCTAGAAGACCTCCAAGGTCCCTTCCAACTCTACTATTGTATTGTATTGTATTAAAAGGGTTCCCAATCTGGCACCCAGTAAATGGGTGAAACTATAAATCCCATTCTGTCCGGCTATGCTCTTCACCCGCACCCAGTTTGTGTCCAATACAGATAGTCCTCAACTTACGCCTGTAATTGAGCCCAGAATTATGGTTGTATAAGTCATTAAATGGGTCATTACATAAATTGACCTGATTTTATGGCATTTCTATGGCGGATATTTAGTGAATTTGGCAGTCACTGAGCAAATACCATAGTCATTAAATGAATCCATTGTCTACCGTGGATATATATATATATATATTTGTGTTATATTTGTGTTATATTTGTACTGATAAATAAATAAAGGGAGACTAGTATAGATCTATTTCGAGCTAATTAGCTCTCATCAGCTACCCATATTTGTACTGATAAATAAATAAAGGGAGACTAGTATAGATCTATTTCGAGCTAATTAGCTGTCATCAGCTAGCCATATTTGTACTGATAAATAAATAAAGGGAGACTAATATATATATATATATATATATATATATATATATATATATATATATATATATATATATATATATATATATATATATATATATATATATATATATATATATATATATATATATATATATATATATATATATATATATCAGAAACTGTAAATAAGCACCAGTTTCCAGAAAAAAATACCTAATAAATCATGGCCATGTGTCTGTGGGACTCCAGGCCAGAAATCTTAATTTTTCCACCCTGGAGACTGTAGAAAAATCCTTAAAGGTTGAGTAATTCATTTGGAGTTTCTTCCTTTTTTTTCTTTCCTCTTTCTCTTGGAAAATCTGTCACTTTGAACCGTAATTCCGCTTCAAAAAAAGACGAGAAAAAGTGCCCGCAAACCCATATTACAGGTAGTCCTCAACTCATGACCACAACGGAGCCCGACATTTCTGTTGCAAAGTGAGACATTTGCGAAGTGAGCTTTGCCCCATGTTACGACTTTTCTTAATACAATAGCAGAGTTGGAAGGGACCTTGGAGGTCTTCTAGTCCAACCCCCTGCCTAGGCAGGAAACCCTATACCGTTTCAGACAAATGGCTATCCAACATCTTCTTAAAAGACTTCCAGTGTTGGGGCATTCACAACTTCTGGAGGCAGGTAGTTCCACTGGTTAACTGTTTTCCCTGTCAGGAAATTTCTCCTAAGTTGCTTCTCTCCTTGATTAGTTTCCACCCGTTGCTTTTTCTAGTGCCTTCTGATGCTTTAGAGAATACTTGGACTCCCTCTTCTTTATGGAAGCCCCTCAAATACTGGAAGATTGCAGTTGTTCAGTGAATCACTGCAGTGGATAGGTGAGTAACGCGGTCGTTAAATGAATCTGGTTTCCCCATTGACTTGGCTTGTCAGAAGGTCGTAAAAGGAGATCACGTGATAAATACGAGTCGGTTGCCAATCGTCTGAATTTTGATCCCGTGACCATGGGAATGCTGTAATGGTTGCATGAAAAAAAAGTCCCTTTTATCGGTGATGCTGTAACTTCGAACAGTCGCTAAACGAACTGCTGTAAGTTAAGGACTACCTGTACTTCGTCTGAAGTTCACACTCATCCAACCCACCACCCCGTGTCAATTAAATCCTGGCCAGCTAAAGTTGCTAGCAGAGATGCTTTTTAAAAACTTTGCTCTTTATTCGAGGCACTACTGTTCACACGGCGATATTGGCGACCAACAAAATTCCAAAGCTGACATGCTAAATGAAAAATTACACGCACCTCTCCCCAAATCTTTAAAGAGGCAAGGCCTTTGGACTCTGCTGCTGGAGAAGACTCCTGCACTGAGTCCTTGGACTGCAAGGCCATCCAACCGGTCAGTCCTGGAGGAGATCAACCCTGACTGCTCTTTTAGAAGGCCAGATCATGAAGGTGAGACTCAAATCCTTTGGCCACCTAATGAGAAGGAAGGACTCCCTGGAGAAGAGCCTCATGCTGGGAAAGATGAAGGGCAAAAGAAGAAGGGGACGACAGAGAATGAGGGGGCTGGATGGAGTCCCTGAAGCAGCAGGCGTGAGCTTAAATGGACTCCCGGGATGGTAGAGGACAGGAAGGCCTGGAGGAATGTTGTCCATGGGATCACGATGGGTCAGACACGACTTCGCAACTAACAACAACAACGACAACAAAAGAGGCGAGCTTTTTAGCAGCTCCAATCAGCGAAAAGGTTCTCTTAAAACTTCCCAAACAGTGAATTCTTGCCGTGTGAAATTCTTCCCGCCTGGTTGAAAACGGGACCGCTGTGAGGATCCTCGGGAGAAGGATTTTTGCACAGGCCAACTTCTGAGCTGGCTGCGATCGGAAGTCTTACGAGATCTGTTTGCAGTGGGTTAGGGGTGGGAGTGGGACTTCTCCAGCGAGTGCAGCTCTCCATCCACAGTCACCAGACTAACCAAGAGTGGGAACTCCCCCACGGATTCAATGGTTGCCCTCTTGTAGGACTTGACATCTAATAAAGTCTCGTAGGTCAAGTTCTGAACCCAGAACTGTTGGTTGAATGGGGATTCGGGCTGCGTTTTGGCCAGATCCCACCAACTGGACCAGGTGCAAGGAGGGGCACTCCAGGTGTCGCCTGGTCCTTGGCTGCTTTTGATCACCAACACCCGGGAGTATTCCACCTCACTCCAAGCGGCCAGGGATTTCTGGAGCTGCTGGCCTTCGGTCTCCTGTGACACTATCCCGTTTATGGTCACGGGGACGACCTTCTGCAAAGCCTTGGGAGGCTCCACCGGCCATGGCGGCTTTCCAAGGAAGAGTTCCGGATCCTCAGGTTGAGGAGGAAACACCTGGATGAGGTCACTGATGGTCACTCCAAGGTAAGCCTGGCTCCATTTCTCATTGCCACGAGAAGTGAAGTCCTAAGGGGTGGAGATCAGTGAGGAGAGGAGGGCAGGGCGGGGGAGAAGAAGAGAGGGAAAGGAGAGGAGGAGAGGAGGGAAGGAAGGGGATGGGAGAAGGAGAAGGAATGGGGGGGGAGAGAAGAAAAGAGGAGGGGAGAGGAGGGCAGGGGGGAAGGGATGTGATGTGATGGGAGAAGAGGAGGGAAGGGGAGGGGAAGAGGGGAGGGAAGAAAAGAGGAGAGAAAGGGAGGGATGGGATAGGAGGAGGGCAGGGGGCAGGTGAGGAGGAGAGGGGGGAAGGAATGGGATGTGATGGGAGAAGGGAAGGGGAGAGGAAGAGGGAAGGGGAGAGAAGAGGAGAGAAGGGGAGGGGGGAATGGGAGGGGAAGACAGGAAGGGAGAGAAGGGGAGAGGAGCGGAGGGGGGAAGGGAGGGGATGGGAGAAGGGGAAGGAAGGGGGGGAGAGAAGAAAAGAGAGGGGAGAGGAGGGCAGGGGGAAGGGATGGGATGTGATAGGAGAAGAGGAGGGAGGAAGAGGGGAGGGAAGAAAAGAGGAGAGAAGGGGAGGGATGGGATAGGAGGAGGGCAGGGGAGAGGTGAGGAGGAGAGCGGGGAAGGAATGGGATGTGATGGGAGAAAGGAAGGGGAGAGGAAGAGGGAAGGGGAGAGAAGAGGAGAGAAGGGGAGGGGGGAAGGGGAGGGGAAGACAGGAGGGGAGAGAAGGGGAGAGGAGGGGAGGGGGGAAGGAAGGGGATGGGAGAAGGGGATGGAAGGGGGAGAGAAGAAAAGAGGAGGGGAGAGGAGGGCAGGGGGGAAGGGATGGGATGTGATGGGAGAAGAGGAGGGGAGGGGAGGGGAGGGGAGGGGAAGAGGGGAGGGAAGAAAAGAGGAGAGAAGGGGAGGGATGGGATAGGAGGAGGGCAGGGGAGAGGTGAGGAGGAGAGGGGGGAAGGAATGGGATGTGATGGGAGAAGGGAAGGGGAGGGCAAGAGGGAAAGGGAGAGAAGAGTAGAGAAGGGGAGGGGGGAAGGGGAGAGAAGGGGAGAGGAGGGGAGGAGGGGAGAGAAGAAAAGGAGAGGGGAGAGGAGGGGAGGGGGAAGGGAGGGGAGAGGTGGGGAGGAGGGGAGGGGAGAGAAGAAAAGAGAAGAAAAGAGAAGGGGAGGGGGATGGGATGGGATGGGAGAAGGGGAGGACAGGGGAGAAGTAAAGAGAGGAGGAGTGAGGATAGTAGAGTAGAGGAGAGGAGTGGAGGGAAGAGAAGAGAAGAGAAGAAGATCATGTTTAAGGTAGATGTACAGGTAGTCCCACATTTGAGCCCAAAATTTCTGCTCTTAAGTGAGACATTTGTTAAGTGAGTTTTGCCCCATTTTACAACTTTTCTTGCCCCAGTCGTCAAGTGAGTCACTGCCGTTCATAAATTAGTTACACGGTTGTAAAGTTGTAAAGATGCCCAGGGGAATCACATGAGCTGGGATACGGCAGCCGCCATAAATACGAACCCGTTGCCGGGCATCCAAGTGCAAATCCCGTGACCATGGGAATGCTGCAAGTCGTAAGTGTGAAAAACGGTCACGTCAGTTTCGGTGCCATTGTAACTTTGAACAGTCACTAAATGAACTGTTGTAAGTCAAGGACAACCTGTATCGGCACCAACAATGGAAACAACTAGTCCTCAACTTACCACCACAATTGAGCCCAACATTTCTGCCGCTAAGCAAGGCAATTGCTAAGAGAGCTTTGCCCCAATTTACGACCTTTATTGCCACATTTGTTAAGCGGATCATTGCAGTTATTAAGTTAGTAACATGGTCGTTAAGTGAACCCGGTTTCCCCTGGACTTCGCTTGTAAGGTCGCAAAAGCTGATTACAGGTAGTCCTCAACTTACAACAGCTTGTTGAGTGCCTGCCCAAAATTACAACGGCAGTGTAAAAAGAGAGTTATGACCATTTTTCACGCTTACGACCTTTGCAGCATCCTCCAGTCACGTGATCAAAATTCAGTCACTCGGCAACTGACTCACATTTATGACGGTTGCAGTGTCCCAGAGTCATGTGATCCTCTTTTGCGACCTTCTGACGAGCAAAGTCCATGGGGAAGCCAGATTCGCTTAACAACCGTGTCACTAACACAACAGCCACAGTGATTCACTTAACAACGGTAGCAAGTAAAATGGTGAAACAAGTCAAAATTCACTGAACCAATATTGCGCTTAGCAATGAAAACTTTGGGCTCTAATCATTGGTTAGAGAACAGGAGTAACGAATGAAAGTAGAATATATATATTATTTATCAGCACAAATACAACACAAACATAACAAAGGCAACATTAAAAATAAAAATATGGTTTTCTGCCTGGATGGTCTCCTGTAGTGAGCCAATAGACAGAAAGGGGGAGTAGTGAGTTCCCTCCCATATTTGGGCATACCAAGGGTTGTAACACAAATACATACCTATTTCCCTGGCTCAGCTGATAAAGGAGGAGAGCCTGTGGCTTAGTGGCTAAGATATCTGCCTAATATGTATACAGCCCAGGTTCAAATCCCAGTAAGGGTATGGCTAGCTGATGAGAGCTAAATAGCTTGAAATAGATCTATACTAGTCTCCCTTTATTTATTTATCAGCACAATACAACATATATATATATATATATATATATATATATATATATATATATATATATATATATATATATATATATATATATATATATATATATATATATATATATATATATATATATATAAATATAAATATAAATATAAATATAAATATAAATATAAATAAATAAAGGGGGAGTAGTGAGCTCCCTCCCATATTTGGGCATACCAGGGGTTGTAACACAAATACATACATACATACATACATACATACATACATACACACATACACACATACATACATACACACACACACACACACGTATGTATTTGTGTTATACATACCTATTTCCCTGGCTCAGCTGATAAGGAGGAGACCCTGTGGCTTAGTGGCTAATACATCTGCCTAATATGTAATACAGCCCAGGTGAGCTGTTGGTGGACTCTGACAGCAATGAACACGATGGGACTGCTCTGGAGGCTGAGGAAGACTCTGGGGGTTGTTCAGAGTCAGAGCAGGGTCTAGAGAAGCCTGTTGGTCACCAGATGGCGTCTGAGTCAGGGAGCAGTGAGGAGGAACAGAGGGAGGCTGTCCCTGACGTGCGTATGCGTAGGGCTGAGAAGAGGAGGGAGCAGCTTTGGAAAAAGGCTCATAGAAGGAAATAACAAAGAGGTGGCTACTGATTGGCCCCTCCCAGAGAGCTTATAGGTGGGGCCACGGGAGGGGAATTTTGCAGGAAACAACAGTTTACTAATCCAGGTGTAGCGAAAGTTTGCAGAATTCCGTGAGTTCAGCCCTTGTTTTCCTAGAGATAATTTTCTGGGCTCCTAGCCAAGGGGTTGCTTATCTCCCTCCTTAGTCGTGGCAGACAGCCAAGCCGGCGTCAGTATAAATTAGAGGCTTGGGACAGAACAGTTTGTTTCCTGCCTTTTAAAACAGATTTACATATAATCTATAATGGAGCAGCTTCGTGCCGAAGACGCGCAGCTGACGCAACAGGCAGCTGCGCTGGCTGCCCAGGTGGCTCAGCTCCAAGTTCACACTGCTCAATCATCGCCTCGGAGGAAATGCCCGGTTGCGGTGCCTGATAAATTCGATGGCAACCAAGCCATGTTTCCGGGTTTTTTGGGGACAATGCCAGCTGTTTATCAGTTTGAGAGAAGAGGATTTCCCCACTGAACAAGATGAAGTGGGATTTCTGATTAGCCTGCTCTCCGGCTCTGCAGCTCGTTGGGATACCCCACTGTTGGTCCAGGCTAGCCCTCTGCTGGATGACTTCAGGGGGTTCGGTGACCACCTCAGGCTAATGTATGAGGACCCCATTAAAAAGAAGACAGCTATCTGACATCTGAAGACTCTGAAGCAGGGCCGGGGTTCCTTGCAGGATTTGAATTGGAATGAGGCAGCCCTCATGGACACATTTCAGGATGGGTTGTCGGAAGAATTGCAGGATGAACTGGTGCGTGTGGATAGGCCACCAACTTTCAACACACTGGTTCACCTGTGTCTCCGGATTGATGCTCGGTTGCAGAGGTGGTGAAGTCGCCGCACGTCCCAGGAGAACAGGGTGGTTCTGGAATTAGGTGCAGCCAAACCCCGCTCGTCAATAACGGAGAAAGACAGACGGCACTCAGGGGGGTTGTGTTTTTATTGTGGAGAACCTGGGCACATGGCAGCCTTTTGCCCCAAGAAGGGACGAGGGGCATCAGTTACTGGACCTACCCCCCAGCCCCAGAACATTTTGTCGGGAAACGCCCCCAAACCCAATATAAGGGAGACCTTGGGTCGGGCACACACCAATTCAGAGCCATGCTGAGAGACAGTGACTTGCGGGCCTCCCCGACACCTGATCCTGGCATCACGAATAGTCTCATCCAGTAGCCCACAGGGGATTCCGGTCCATGCTCTGGTTGACTCCGGGGCTACCACGAACTTCATGGATGAGGCATTTGCAACCAAGTATGCAGTCCCTCTGTGTCTGGTAGATCCTCCTATGCTTGTGGAAACCATTGACGGCGGGGTGCTTCAGTCTGGGCCTATCAAGGCCGTCATGCAACCCTTGCGCCTGGTCATCGGGCTCATGAGGAAACCATCCAGTTCTACATTACCTCTGGCCTCATGGCATTTGCCCATGGTCTTGGGCTTGGCTTAGCTTTGGGCGCACGACCCACAGATCTACTGGTCCCAGAACCTTGTCACTTTTCCAGCCTTGCAATGTGTGGACCACACCCGTCATGTCTGTGCAGGCCAGCTGCTGAGTCCACCCGGGGTGTCCTTGCCTTCCAACATATCAGATTTTGCAGACATGTAAGAAGTAGACCAATTGTCACCGAACTGGCCATATGATTGCCCCATCGATTTGATTCCGGACGCGCTGCTCCCCGTGGGTCGTTTGTATTCGATGTCAGACCTGGAGTTGGCCGTATTGTGGGACTTTGTGGACAAAAACCTAGCTCGGGGTTTTATCCGACCCTCGTCTTCGCCACTGTCTGCCATGGTCTTGTTCGTCAAAAAGAAGACTGGAGATTTGAGACTCCATAAACTTAATTCTATCACGGTGCGCAATCGCTATCCTCTGCCCTTTATTCCTGAACTGTTGGAGTGGCTCAGATAGGATACGGTTTTCACGAAATTGGATCTGCGTGGAACCTGCAATCTTGTCCGGATCCGGCCCAGGGATGAATAGAAGATGGCATTCGGCACCAGGTATGGCATTTTGAGTATACAGTCATGCCTTTTGGGCTGACCAATGCCCCTGCAGTCTTCCAACATTTTATGAACCAGGACCTTTTGGACCAGATTGTTGTTATTTATCTCGATGACATTTTAATTTACTCGTCCTCCCGGGAGAGTCATCGGCAGCACCTATGCCTGATCCTACAACGGCTCCGTGAGAATCGCTTGTATGCGAAACTGGAGAAGTGCCAGTTTTGGCAGTCCACCATTGAGTTCCTGGGGCATCGTATCTCTCCCGAAGGCATTGCGATGGAGCAGGGCAAGGTGGAGTCTTTGCATAGTTGGCAACCTCCTCGGAGAGTGAAGGATGTCCAGCGACTCCTCGGGTTTGCCAACTACTATCGGACCTTTACCCCGGCTTTGCTTCCCCGACTGCGCCCCTCACTCGGCTCCTGCAGAAAAAAGTTCCGTTTCACTGGAATGCCCCTGAGCACCACGCCTTCCAGGCCTTGAAGCAGGCCTTCATGAAAGAGCCCATATTGAAGCATCCTGACCCCCACCGTCCATTCGTAGTGGAGGCGGATGCATCAGATATCGCTGTGGGAGCGGTGTTACTTCAGGCTCACGCTTCCAGCGGTACCTTTTTCCCTTGCACTTAATATTTGTGGAAACTCAATTCTTCCGAGAGCAATTATACCATTTGGGAGAAGGAGTTACTAGCCATTAAGGTGGCATTTGAGGCCTGGAGGCATCATCTAGAGGGCGCCAGACATCAAATTGAAGTCCGGACGGACCATAGGAATTTGGAATTTTTGAAGACCGTACAAAAATTGAATCAGCACCAGATCCGGTGGTCCCTTTTCTTTGCACGGTTCAACTTCTGTGTGACATACATCCCCAGTGCGCGCAACCAAAGGGCGGATGCCCTATCGTGGAAACCCGAGTATTCTTGTACCAAAGACCAGATTCCACCCCAAACAGTTTTGCCCATAGAGTCCTTCTCCGCGGTTCACGAGCCTGTGGACTTACAGCCTCAGATACGGGAAGCGCAGTGGATGACAATTGGGTGGAACAACGGAAGGCAGAGGTGGGGTCTGTCTCCCCATGGACATTCACCGATGAACTCTTGTGGTACCGAGACAGACTCTATGTGCCAGTGGGGCCACTTCGGGGACTTATTCTATCCCGGTGCCATGATAATCCTGCGGCGGGGCACTTCAGCCTCTTCAAGACCTTGAACCTGGTCTCCCGTACCTTCTGGTGGCCCCGATTACGACATGACGTACAATCTTACGTCACATCTTGTGTACGGTGTCGGCAAGGCAAGTCAGTGACGGGAGCCCCCCCCCAGGGCTTCTCCAGCCATTGCTGACACTCGAGAGACCATGGGGGGCCATTTCTATGGACTTTCTGATGGACTTGCCTCTGTCTTCTGGATTTACCACGGTGTTTGTAGTGGTAGACATGCTGACGAAGATGGCGCAGTTTATCCCGTGTCGGAGATTACCAACAGCCTGTGCCACCGCCCGCATGTTTATCCAACATGTGTTCAGGTTGCACACCCTACCTGACAGGGTCGTGTCGGACAGAGGAACGCAATTTACAGCCCAGTTTTGGAAAGGGCTGATGAAGGCCTTGGATGTACAAATCTGCTTGTTCTCAGCGCACCATCCAGAAACCGACGGAGGGACAGAGAAAGTGATTGGGATCTTGGAGCAGTACCTGCACTGTTTTGTGAACCAGCAGCAAAATGATTGGATGGACTACCTGGCAGTGGCGGAGTTTGCGTTCAATAACTCACAGCACACATCCACGCAGACGACGCCCTTCTTGGCCGATATAGGGTATCATCCTCGGTTCTTTCCCCTCACACCCATCAACTCACCGGTCCCCGCAGCTAAGGACTTTCTGTCGGAACTACAGGCGGTCCATCAAGTGGTGCGAAGCCAAGGAGGACTATAAGAGAGTCGTGGACAGGTCTCGGCGCACGACGCCGGCATTGACTGTGGGGGATCGAGTGTGGCTGTCCACTAGATACCTTCCATCAGACCATCAAGAAGTTAGACCACCGTTACCTTGGCCAGTTTCCTGTTGAAGCAGTCATCAATCCGGTTGCCTATCGCCTGACATTGTCATGTTGGATGCGAGTCCATCCGGTCTTTCATCGATCTCTCCTTGTTCCTGAATGGCCGGCTTGTCTTCTTCACCAACCATATCAGCCCCAGCCAGAACCTCGTGACAATGAGGAGCCGCCTGAGTACGAAGTTGCCAGTATCTAAGATTTCCGATGGCTGAAAGGACGGTTCCAATAGCTGGTTGAAGGGAAGGGCGATGGGCCGGAGGATGTTACCTGGGAGGATGCGACCTCCATGCACGCACCTGCTTTGGTGCAGGCCTTCCATGAGCAATTCCCATCTAGGCCACACCCTGAGCGTCAGACCCAGGGGAATGGCCCTGCAGTGAGGGATAGTGTTGTGGCCCAACAGCAGCCAGCTGAGTTGTTGGCGGACTCTGACAGCGATGAACATTATGGGTCTGCCCTGGAAGCTGAGGAAGACCCTGGGGGGTGTTCAGAGTCAGAGCAGGGACTAGAGAGGCCTGTTGGTCACCAGATGGCGTCTGAGTCAGGGAGCAGTGAGGAGGACAGAGGGAGGCTGTCCCTGACATGCGTATGCGTAGGGCTGAGAAGAGGAGGGAGCAGCTTTGGAAAAAGGCTCATAGAAGGAAATAGCAAACAGGTGGCTACTGATTGGCCCCTCCCAGAGAGCTTATAGGTGGGGCGACGGGAGGGGAATTTTGCAGGAAACAACAGTTTGCTAATCCAGGTGTAGCGAAAGTTTGCAGAATTCCGTGAGTTCATGCCTTGTTTTCCTAGAGATAATTTTCTGGGTTCCTAGCAAAGGGGTTGCAAAGGGGTTGCATATATATATATATATATATATATATATATATATATATATATATATATATATATATGTGTGTGTGTGTGTGTGTGTGTGTGTGTGTGTGTGTGTGTGTGTGTGTGTGTGTGTGTGTGTGTGTGTGTGTGTGTGTGTGTGTGTGTGTGTGTGTGTGTGTGTGTGTGTGTATGTATGTGTGTATGTATGTAACCATGACAATGGTACACGAGTTGGAAGTGTGAAAAATGATCACACGTCCTTTTTCCAATGGCACTATAACTTCAGACGGTCACTAAATGAATGGTTGTCAGTCAAGGACTACCTATAATTTTCCACCTGATGGATGGGCCTGATCCATATTGTCTCTGGTTGTTAAGAGAGGTGATGGTTTTGGGGTCATGCAGCCAAACTGACACCATCCATCTCTGGATAAATGTTGGCAAGCTCAGGCCAAGATCTTAATGTGATGGAATTTCTTAAAACAACAAGAGAAAACTGAGCATGCCCAGTAGCTGTAGAACAGGGGCTACTGGGGAGGCAGAAAAACACGCTGGCTGAGGCATTCTGGGGGTTGAAGTCCACAAATGCCAGCTGCGGCATTCTGGGGGTTGAAGTCCACAAATGCCAGTTAAGGAATTCTGGGAGTTAAAGTCCACAAATGCCAGTTGAGGCATTCTGGGGGTTGAAGTCCATAAATACCAGCTCAGGCATTTTGACAGTTGAAGTCCACAAATGCCAGCTGAGGCATTCTGGGGGTTGAAGTCCACAAATGCCAGCTGAGGAATTCTGGGAGTTGAAGTCCACAAATGCCAGCTGAGCCATTCTGGGGGGTAAAGTCCACAAATGCCAGCTGAGGAATTCTGGGAGTTAAAGTCCACAAATACCAGCTGAGGCATTCTGGGAGTTAAAGTCCACAAATGATGCCTGAGACATTCTCGGAATTGAAGTCTACCCATCTTAAAATTGCATTCCAGGTTGTCTTTTTTCCTGGTGAAAACACCAGCTGCCCCTTCCCCTGAGGCTCACTTACCAGGCACATGTTCTGTGGTATCCAAGTAGCCAAATTGCTTTTTCTTGGATCTGGAATCTGTGGCCATAGGTACTTCCGAAGTCTGAAAATTAAACAGGGAAAACCACAACCTGTAAATAAGAAGAACTCAGCAATCCTTTTGCGTTTTGTAAAAACAGCAAGAAGCTCTTCATTATCCATTTGAAAAGGGAAACAAGATGAATTTCAAAAGAATCAAGATGATAATTTTGAGAAACCAGGATACAGCAGTGTATCAATGCCTTAGTCTTTCTTCTACAGGTAGTCCTGGACCTACGACCGCTTGCTTAGCAACGGTTCAAAGTGATCATAGACCTTAAAAGGGCTATTTGGTTATATCTCCCCCCCCCAACCTCACAGTCATGTGATTGGATTTTGGGTGCTTAACGACCAATTTGCATTTACAGCGGTTTGCAGCATCCCAGTCACGTGACTGCAATTTACAATATTTGCTGGAAAGAGGTGTTTACTTTGAGTTTCTGCCCAAAAACGCCCCCTAGCAAACAAGGGGCTTGTTAATTTGCTTTGTGACTGTCACGTTCGCTTAATGACTGACTCACAAAAGGTCATAAAATCAGGCGTGGTCACATCAGAGGTGGTATTCAGCAGGTTCAGACCAGTTCTGGAGAACCGGTAGCGGAAATTTTGAGTTGTTTGGAGAACCGGTAAATACCACTTCTGAGTGGTCCCGCCCCCATCTCTTCTCTGCCTCCCGAGTCCCAGCTGATCAGCAGGAAAAGGGGATTTTACAGTAACTTAGCTGAGGGTCGTTTTATCCAAATGTTTTATATTGCTTTTAGGGGGTTCTGGGAAGGGGGGGGATAACCAGGCCGGGAGGGAAGCCAGTGCCAGACGAACAGGTGAGTCCAGGAGGGAAGTGAGCGGGGTGGTGGGGGGGAGAGGGAACAAGTTATTCCAGTAGAGGGTTGTTTTATCACAACGGTCGCGGGGAGGGGGGGATGCGAGGACAAGAGAAGATCACAAGGTCGGTTGGGAGACCGTGGCTGCTGGCTACGCCCGGTCGTTTGTACCAACCCCCGCAACCTAGGTGGTCGGGAACTACAGAGACAGGGCCTGCGGCTGATGCTTTGCAATGCAAGGTCCGTGACCAACAAGGCCCCCCTCATTAATGAGTTGATCTCTGAGGGGGAGCTGGACCTTGCAGGAACAACGGAGACCTGGTTGGGTCACGAGGGTGGTTTACCCCTCATGGAAATGTGCCCACCGGGTTTCCGTGCATTCCATCAGCCTCGGGCCCTGGGTAAGGGTGGAGGGGTGGCGGTAGTTATACGGGACTGTCTAGAGCCGAGGGAGTTCACTGTTCCTCAGATACCCGGGTGTGAGTCACTAGGTGTGAGATGGGGCCCAGGGAGGCAGTGGGGTCTGCTGATTGTATACTTGGCTCCTCGCTATACGTCAGCAGCCCTGCCCGAGCTCCTCGAGCTGATCTCGGAGACGGCGGTGGAGATCCCCAAACTTTCGGTTATGGGGGATTTCAACCTGCTGTCAGCGGGAGCAGCATCCGAGGTGGCTCGGGAGTTTATGGCTTCCATGACAGCCATGGGCCTGACCCAACTAATTCAGGGCCCCACACACGAAGGTGGCCACACACTGGACCTTGTTTTTGTATCTGAGCAGTGGACGAGTGATCTGGGAATAGGGGATTTAGATATTATTCCCCTGTCATGGTCAGATCACTCATGTCTCCGGCTAGACTTCCCTGGCGCTACCCCCCACCGCGAGGAGGCAGAGCCAGTTTGTCCAAGCTGGTACCGCCCCAAGCACCTGATGGAACCGGATAGGTTCCAGACGGAGCTTGGGCCACTACCTGTAGCCCTGACCCGCGCTCGGTCGGAGGACCTAGTGGCTGCCTGGAATAGGGTGACGGCTGGGGCCTTGGACCAGGTTGAGCCTTTGCGACCTCTCCTACGGCAGCGACCCACCCGGGCTCCCTGGTATACCGAGGAGTTGAGGGTGATGAAGCGCCATAGGAGACGTCTAGAGAGCAGGTGGAGGTCCTCACGCTCCGAGTCTGACCGAGCACAGGTAAGAGCCTATTTACGGACCTACCTTGTGGCATTGAGAGCGGCCAAACGCAGACATTGTGCCACTCTCATTGCATCTGCGGATAACCGCCCTGCCACCTTGTTTAGGGTGACCCGCTCCCTCTTGTCGCAAGAGATGCGGGGGGCACCCTTACAGGGAAGAGCAGAGGAGTTTGGGGAATATCTACAGAACAAAGTCGCTCAGATCCGAAGCGGATGGGCCTCCTCCAGTGGACTGGACGGGCCGTCAACAGCGAGTCTTGTGAGTCCACTCTGGGAGGAGTTTGACTCTGTTGCCCCCGAGGACTTAGACAGGTTGCATGGACGGCTGCGACCCACCACATGTTCAATGGACCCGTGTCCCTCCTGGCTGGTACTGGCATCCTGGGAGGTGACACGAGGCTGGCTTCTGGGCCTGGTGAACGCCTCATTGGGTGAGGGATCCTTACCAACTGCCTTGAAAGAGGCGGTGGTGAGGCCCTTACTCAAGAGGCCTTCACTTGACCCAATGGAGCTAGCTAATTATTGTCCAGTCTCCAACCTTCCCTTCCTGGCGAAGGTTGTTGAGAATGTGGTGGCGCAGCAATTTCCACGTCACCTCGATGAATCCGACTATCTAGACCCACGCCAGTCCGGCTTCCGACCCGGTCACAGCACAGAGACAGCTTTGGTCGCGTTGGTTGATGATCTCTGGAGGGCCAGAGATAGAGGTTGTTCCTCTATCCTGGTCCTATTAGACCGCTCAGCGGCTTTTGATACCATCGACCATGGTATCCTATTGCGCCGGCTGGAGGGGATGGGAGTCGGAGGCACCGTTTTACGGTGGTTCGGCTCTTACCTCTCCGGCAGGATGCAATATGTGTTGACAGGGGGGCAGAGATCGACCCTGAGGCCAATCTCTTGTGGGGTGCCGCAGGGGTCGGTTCTCTCGCCCCTTCTGTTCAATGCATATGTGAAGCCGCTGGGCGAGATCATCCGTGGTTTTGGGGTTGAATATCATCTGTACGCTGATGATACCCAGCTGTACATCTCAACCCCAAGCCACCCCAACGAGGCTGTCGAAGTGATGTCCCGGTGTTTGGAAGCCGTCGGGGTCTGGATGGGGGACAACAGACTCAAACTCAACCCTTCCAAGACTGAGTGGCTGTGGCTACCGGCACCTCGGTTCAGCCAGCTGACCCCATCACTGGCCATAGGGGACGAGCAATTGCCCCCTGTGGAACGGGCGCGCAATTTGGGCGTCCTCCTAGATGCCCGGCTGTCAATGGATGACCATGTGGCAGCCGTGGCAAGGGGGGCATTCCACCAGGTTCGCCTGGTGCGCCAATTGCGCCCCCTACTGGACCGGGATGCCCTACGCACAGTCACTCACTGGTGACGTCTCGCCTAGACTACTGTAATGCTCTCTACATGGGGCTTCCCTTGGGACGCGCCTGGAGACTGCAGCTAGTCCAGAACGCGGCCGCGCGGGTAGTCATGGGGAGTACCAGATACTCCCACGTAACACCACTCCTGCGCGAGCTGCACTGGCTGCCTGTGGTTTTTCGGGTGCGTTTCAAGGTTCTGATCACCATCTTTAAAGCGCTCCATGGCACAGGACCTAGTTACTTGCGGGATCGCATCCTCCCACATACATCCCTGCGGCCAATTCGCTCTCACAGGGAGGGGCTTCTCCAGGTGCCGTCCACTAGGCAATGCCAGCGGGTGGCGCCAAGGAATAGGGCCTTCTCTGTGATGGGCCCAACCCTCTGGAATGACCTCCCCCCCGACATTAGAACCACCACGGACTTCCGCTCCTTCCGACAAAAATTGAAGACTCACCTGTTCCGATTAGCTGGCCTGGCATAATTATAATTGTTATAACTGTTACCTCCTGGAAATATACTTCTAACTGGTATTTTAAGGGTATTGTTTTAAATTTAATTGATTTTAGGGTTTTAAAGTTATATTTATATTCTTGCTGTACAGTTCTTTTAATTCGTTTAACCTCCTCCATATTTATATTTATTCACTTATTTATCTGTTTATCTATTTAATGAATTTTACTGTGGATGATGTATTTGTTGTGTGGAGTGTACACCGCCCCGAGTCCCTTTTGGGAGAGGGGGCGGTCTAGAAGTGCGAAGAAATAATAATAATAATAATAATAATAATAATAATAATAATAATAATAATAATAATAATAATAATAATAATAATAAGCCATACCCACAGAACTGGTAGTAAAAAATTTTGAATCCCACCGCTGGGTCACATGATGGCTCAATAATGGTAATAAATTGAGGGCTATATATAGATTTTTAATTCCTTCCAATATAAGCATTGATGACGCATTGCATCCTAATTGGGTCCACATTTACAATTAAAGTCTTTTCTCTGTGTGTTTAGCATGCTTATTAAAAATAAAAGCCAACACAGTTCTAGGCTGCATCAACAGAGGGATGGAATCAAGATCACGTGAAGTGTTAATACCACTTTATAATGCCTTGGTAAGGCCACACTTGGAATATTTGCATTCAGTTCTGGTCGCCACGATGTAAAAAAGATGTGGAGACTCTAAAAAGAGTGCAGAGAAGAGCAACAAAAATGATTAGGGAACTGGAGACTAAAACGTATGAAGAACGGTTGCAGGAAC
Source organism: Natrix helvetica (assembly GCF_964273705.1). Lineage (NCBI taxonomy): Eukaryota > Metazoa > Chordata > Lepidosauria > Squamata > Natricidae > Natrix > Natrix helvetica. The sequence goes on from NC_138548.1 coordinate 9,891,008, forward strand.
TGGGTATGTCTAGCTTAAGAGAAAGAAGGACTAGGGGAGACATGATAGCAGTCTTCCAATATCTCAGGGGTTGCCACAAAGAAGAGGGAGTCAAACTATTCTCCAAAGCACTTGCCACTCTCATCTTCCCCAGGTGGGTGAGGAAAATTGGAGTTAAGACTTGAGTAGAATTTTGGGCTCAATTGCAGTCCTAAGTCGAGGACCAGCTGTATGCTTCCCATCAGCACATCCTTTGATTTAGCTAACAGAAACATGAACGGCTGATAAGATTTATAAAGAAAATGTCTTTTTTATAATCTGTTCCTATTTTAAAATCGTTTCCTTGTGCTTGCTGGGGTGTCCAAGATCTCCTGCAGAAATTCATTAACAGTTTATAATGGTTTTCGGGGCCAATTTTCTCTTCCTTTTGTTTTTCTTCTCTTCCCATTTTCTGAGGTCATGTTGGCCTTTTAACCCCGTTGCCTAGATTTTCAGCTTTTATCCAACTCCCCCCTCCCAAATAATGATTTTGTACTATTTTTGAAACTATTAAGAAACACAAATGAGTCAATAGGCTTTGTACACAGATTTAAATCATTCCCAATCCTTCACTCTAATCTTAAAGAGAGCTGAAATCGTTGTCTATCTTATCCTCGGGATGTTAAGTTTTCTGCTCTAAAGGAAGGGGGCTTGAAATATCACCCCAATTTTTTAAAAGGTACATATATAGGTTGCAAGTGCATTTTGTCCTAATATATTTTTGTTAAACATTTGTGCCGGTTCCCAATTCCTGCATCCTAAAAAGAAACCCAATGCAGAATCTACACATATGAATTCTAGCACACTATAGAAGTTTCCTTTGGTAGCTCCATCCACAAAGACACAGACCCCATCTCATAGCCCAATAAGCCCCACCCCTGACTCCTCCCTTTCTCCTGTTAAAGATCTACTTGGTGGATAGATGATGATATAGAGATTATAGATAAAGACAGAGAGATAGATAGGTAGATAGGTAGGTAGGTAGGTAGGTAGGTAGGTAGGTAGGTAGGAAGGAAGATAGGTAGGTAGGTAGGTAGGTAGGTAGGTAGGTAGATGATATAGAAGATAGATATACAAGTGATAAACAGATGCATGATAGATAATAGAAAAATGATATATGATATCAGATGGTAGATGATGGCTACATGAGAGAGATAGACATGACATAGACAGACAGACAGGCAGGCAGGCAGATAGGTGGGCAGACATACATGCAGACAGAGGCAGGCAGACAGACAGATAGATGAGAGAGAGATGATAGAAATGGATGGATGGATGGATGGACGGACAGGCAGATGGACAGACAGACAGAGAAAGAGGCAGGCAAACAGACAGATGAGAGAGAAAGAGATAGATAGAGATAGATAGATAGATAGATAGATAGATAGATAGATAGATAGATAGATAGATAGATAGATGATAGATAGATAGATAAACAGATAGACAGATAGACAGACAGATAGACAGACAGACAAACGGACAGACAGATAGATAGATAGATAGATAGATAGATAGATAGATAGATAGATAGATAGATAGATAGATAGATATGGATGGGCGGGCAGGGAGGCAGAGGGAATGACAACGATAAAGTGAAAACACTGTACTTATTGACATACAATCGATGTCTGGAAACGCAGACCAGAGTTCCCGCAAGGAGAATGATGAACCCTATGCAAAAAACTGAGATCAGGATTTCAACTTCCCCGTAGTCTGGATTAAAAGAGAAAAGAAGGTTTAGGCAAAAGAGCATTTCAACAACCCCCATTAAAAAAAAAAGATATAGGTTTTCATTTACACAACACACTCAAACCAGGGTAAAATAGGAGATGGTTGGATTCTGGTCTCAGCAGGCTGTGTGAACAGGCCCACTGTTAAGCCGTCATTGGGTTGCAGACGTTGGATGTTTGACAATTCAGGTTTGTGTATCTGGCTTGGGGTAAAACGTTTTGTGTGAATGTCACCAAGCTGGAAGATTGCAGAGTGGCCAGAAAAAAATGATTCTGGTTCATTCTTAGATTGCCATTTTGTGCAGTGTTTCCCAATCTTGGCAACTTTAAGATATATGGACTCCAACTCCCAGAATTCATCAGTCTCTCTGTCATCTGTCTGTCTGTCTGTCTGTCTGTCTGTCTGTCTGTCTGTCTGTCTGTCTGTCTGTCTGTCTGTCTGTCTGTCTGTCTCTATCTATCTATCTATCATCTATCTATCTATCTATCTATCTATCTATCTATCTATCTATCTATCTATCTATCTATCTATCTATCTATCTATCTTGTCTGTCTGTCTGTCTATCTTATCTAATATATCTGTCATCTATAACTGACTGACTGCCTATCTCTCCGTCTATCCATCCATCCATCCATCCATCTATCCATCCATCCATCCATCCATCCATCCATCCATCCATCCATCCACCCACCCACCCACCCACCCACCCACCCACCCACCCACCCATCTATCTCTCTATCTCTCTATCTCTATCTATCTATCTATCTATCTATCTATCTATCTATCTATCTATCTATCTATCTATCTATCTATCTATCTATCATCTATATCTGCCTGCTTGCCTTTCTCTGCATCCATCCATCTATCCATCCATCCATCTCTCTTATCTATCTGTCATCTATAACTGCCTGCCTGCCTATCTCTCTCTCTCCACCCACCCACCCACTCACCTATCATTTATCTGTCTGTAATCTATGCTTGCCTGCCTGCCTATATCTACCTACCTACCTACAATCTAATCTAATCTAATCTAATCTAATCTAATCTAATCTAATCTAATCTAATCTAATCTAATCTAATCTAATCTAATCTAATCTAATCTAATCCCATCGAATCTAATCTGTCATCCATCCTGCCTGTCTATCCATACATCTACCTTTCCATACCTATCTATCATCAATCTATGTCTGTCTGTCTGTCTGTCTGTCTGTCTGTCTGTCTGTCTGTCTGATTTATATAGCTGCCCATGTCATATATATATAACTCTATGGGCTTGCAGACAATGACACATTATAAAAATGTACTCCAGATCAGCGGTCACCAACCGGTGGTCTGCGGACCATTAATGGTCCATGAGAAACTTTTGGTCGTCCGCAGAAAAATCATTTGCATTTTTTACATTGCACTAAGTACTATTTATCTTTTTTAAAAAATTCGTATTGGTGGTCTGCAGGAGTTAAAATGATGAATGTAGAGGTCCCTGAGGTCTGAAAGGTTGGCGACCCCTGCTCCAGATCATATTACGTACCAAGTATGTGTGCCCACCACTCGCAAAAATGGAGCAGTGTGTGCTCCCCCGCTAAGTGCGTATGTGGACCTGCCTCCCCCTGCTTCCACAGCCCAGTTCTGAATGGGCCGCGGTCCGGTAGTGATCCACGGTCCAGGGATGGGTGACCCCTGACATATAGGATCCCCTCATGGCCTCCCACCCACTCTGAGCTGCCTTGAACCATGGCTTATCCAGACGGCAGCAAACAATCCTCACCGTAGTTCTTGGTGCGGATGGACAGCATGGATCCTCTGGTGCTGCCCCCTTCATTGGCCGTCACCATGTAGACCCTGACGGTTGAGCCGGGTGCCAAGGCGTTGATGACGTAGCGATGAACCGAGCTGTCGAGCACCACAGCCCCTGGAAGAGAAGAAGCAGGGAGAGGCCAGACCCACAGTCGCAAAGACGCCCTTGACTTTGGCACTGCAATCTCTTCAGGTCTTTAAACACAGACAGTCCTCGACGTACGACCAGAACAGAGCCCAACATTTCTGCTGCTAAGAGACACAGATACTCTGGAAGTTTCAGCCCACTTGACAAGCTTTTCGGCCACGGTTGTTGAGTGAATCACTGCAGCAGTTAAGCTAGGAACAGCAATTTCAAAGTAAAATCTGGCTCCCCCCCCCCGATTGATTTGGCGTGTCAGAAAGTCGCAAAAAGGAGATCACATGACTCTGGGATATTGCAACTGTCACTTTTTGGTTCTTTTTCACCCTCTCTGATGCCTCTGGAGGGCAAAAAAACGCCCAACACGCAAAGTTCGGGAATGGATTTCTGGTTTGTGTGTTGGGATGTTTTTCGGCCTCCGGAGGCTTCAGGGAAGGCTCCCGAAGGCTCTGGGGAAGCCTCCCAAAGGCCCCGGAGAAGACTACTGAAGGCTCCAGAGGGAGAAAAACAGCCCAACGGGCAATTCGGAAGTCCGTTCCTGAACTTCTGGTTTGCGTGTTGGGCCATTTTTTGCCCTCTCTCAGCTCCAAGAAAGTTGTGAGTGCATGCGCATGGCAGCAAGGGGGGGAAGGTTGTCACGTGGCCATGCGCAGGGCACAGGAAGACATTAAATCATGGGGGTGGGCATGCGAGCGCGCACAATAATGCACAGGTGTGCTTTTGGCACCCAAGGTGAAAAAGGCTCGCCATCACTGCACTAGGGCTTATTTTAGGGGGAAAATCCATTTTCAGGGTGATCAGCCTGAATGGTTCCGGATTCTTTTCTTGTCGGTTCGCTCACGGATGCCCTTCGGGCGCAAACGCGCTTCAGCTGCACATGCAAATGCGCAGTAGTGAAAAATGGCTTCTGCGCATGTGCAGAAACAAAAAAAAACATGATGGCGGTGCCTATCGCATCGCCGATAGAACCAGTTTGGGGGCACCTGGGTGGCCGCGTTACTACCTACTCAGCCGAACCGATCCCAACCAGTAGGAACCCACCTCTGTGACTGGGTGACCCACCCACCCGGCATGCGCACAAGAGGCGGCAAGTGCCCAGGGACCGATGGTATCCAGCAGCAGCTGCAGCTCGCCGGTCCCTTGGTCGGCGTACTCTGGGGCTACGCAGCCCGCTGCGGGAGGCTCATCTTTGTGGCACTGGCAGCAGATGGAGGCAGAGGTGCGGGGTGGAAGGCAGGTTGTGGGAAACCCGAGAGACACAAAGACCATCCTCTCTCAGCTGCCCGTCCTCTCCGGCCCACTGAGCCTCAGCTTTCCCGTTGCCTGTGCAGCGCATCCAAATCTGGTTGATTCACCGCCTCCTATGCTGGCCATGCCTGCCCCCCTTCACTAGTGCTTATTTTTGAGGTAGGGCTTATATTAGGTGCACACGGTAAAATCAGGCTAGGCCTTATTTTGGGGGCTAGGTCTTATTTTCAGGGAGACACGGTATATGGTTGTGCATTGCCTTCCACGTTCTGCCCCTTACCTCTTTCCCATCATGTTCGTGGTTTAGCTAAGTCAGTGATGGCGAACCTATGGCACGCGTGCCACAAGTGGCACGCAGAGCCATTTGTCAGGGCACGCAAGTCGCTGCCCTGTCAGCTGGCCAGCGCGCATGCGCATGCTGGCCAGCTGAGTTCACCTTTTTAAAAGCTATTTTTCGCCTTCCCCAGGCTCCAGAGGCTTTATAGGAGCCTGGGGAGGGTGAAAAGAGCCTCCCCCGCTCCCCCGGAGGCTTCAGGGACTTCCAGGTTGCTCGGAGGGTCGTTTTAAGCATTCCGAAGGCTTCAGGGAAGCCTCCGGACGGTCCCTGAAGCCTTTGGAGCGTTTAAAACGAGCAACCTGGAAGTCACTTCCAGTTTGCTTGGAGGGTGGTTTTAAGTGCTCCGAAGGCGTCAGGGAAGCCTCCGGACGGTCCCTGAAGCCTCCGGGGGAGCGGGGGAGGCTCTTTTCACCCTCCCCAGGCTCCTATAAAGCCTCTGGAGCCTGGGGAGGGCAAAAAAAACATATAAAAATGGGGGGGGGGGCGTTGTGCGCGCATGCGCACTGGGGGATTGCGCATTGCATTATGGGCGCGGCACGCCCACACACGACCCCCCCGCACTCCCCCCACTTGTGGCACGCGAGCCAAAAAAGGTTAGCCATCGCTGAGCTAAGTCGAGCGTGGCGTCATATACATTTAAGAAAGAAATAAAACGAGAGGGATAAAATTACAGGAGCCCCCCAGTTTGATTTCTGAGCCCTTCATGAGCATCCATCCCAGATTCAACAGCTGGAACTCTCCTCCTATTGTGGCCTGCCAGTGACCAGGGGAGCTGGCAGCAGAATCGGACAATGAGGAGGTTGGGCAGGAGCATGGGCCAGTCCAGGAGGCTGGGGAAGGCTCGGACGAGGGCTCTGCGTTGGAGGCAGAGACTGGACCAAAGCCATCTGGCAGTGATCAGGTGCCTTCGGAGTTAGACAGCAGTGAGGCAGAGGAACAGCTGGAGCCTGTTCCCAGTGTGTGCATGCGCAGAGCTGCCAGAAGAAAAGAACAGCTCAGAACTCAGGGTCGACTTGGGAGTAAAGTCACAAGTGGGAGATGATTGGCCCCTCCCAAAGGAAATAAAAGAGGAGCGAAAGGGGAGGGGGCTTTTGCAGGAAACAATTAGTTCGTTCGGTCGGTCGTTAGATTCATTTCAGGAGTGTGAAGATCTGTCCGTGAATCTCAGAGACTCTGTGCCCAGTCTTTCCTTGCACAGCACCACATTTGGGAAAATATTTACATGGCAGCTTTCCCAGATAGATAAGGTCTGTGGTCATAAATATTCCTTTGAAAGACTGTTTACCAGGCCCTGCTGAATATAAAGGAGAGGAATTCACATTCATTTAATAAAAGGGGTTTTCTCGGGACCAGGACTCTGGCTCGTGCTTTTGGGGGAGAACACCTCCAAATGATCTATTTGGCAACTTGAAGATGGGTGCAAAGAATTCTGGGAGTTGAAGGCCAAGATTGAGACACACTTGATTCTAGAAATTTGCCTTAAAAACACACACACACAAAGAAAGGGAGGGAAAAGTTTCTGAAAGAATTAAGTGCAACCTCTACTTCAATCTGAGGCGCATAAGTTTCTCCTTACGATAGTCATCTTTCTTCTCTTCTTTGTAGTAAAGGGTGTAGTTCTGGATCTCGCCACCTCGCTCTTCCAAAGGGAGCCTCTCCCACTGCAACTCCACCCAAGATTTCCAGACTTGAGTGGGATACAAAGCCGGGGCCCGAAGTGGAGCTGTAACATAGAAAGGAGAGATCTAGACATCGGCAAGTACGCCTTGCCACCAAAAGTGGCAGAAGCGCATAAGTTCAGAATAGAATGCCAACCACTTTGGTCTTTTAATGGAAATACCACTGCATCCAGAGAAGAGCAACAAAGAGGATTAGGGGACTGGAGACTAAAACATACGAAGAACGGTTGCAGGAACTGGGTATGTCTAGTTTAATGAAAAGAAGGACCAGGGGAGACATGATAGCAGTCTTCCAATATCTCAAGGGTTGCCACAAAGAAGAGGGAGTCAAGCTATTCTCCAAGGCACCTGAAGCGGTTTTAGAGAGTCAGCCTCTTGCCCTCAACAATTTGGGGCTCTCATTTTACCCACCTCAGAAAGATGAGTCAACCTTGAGTTGGTCAAGATCAAACTCCTGGCAGTGGGCAGAGTCACCCTGCAATACTGCATTCTCATTGCTGTGCCACCATGGTCTGTCCTTCCTTCCTTCCTTCCTTCCTTCCTTCCTTCCTTCCTTCCTTCCTTCCTTCCTTCCTTCCTTCCTTCCTTCCTCCCTCCCTCCCTCCCTCCCTCCCTCCCTCCCTATCTTCCCACTTAGAACTTATATACCGCTTTATAGTGCTTTTATAGCTCTCTCTAAGCGGTTTACAGAGTCACCTTATCAATACAATACAATGCAATACAATAGTAGAGTTGGAAGGGACCTTGGAGGTCTTCTAGTCCAACCCCCTGCCTAGGCAGGAAACCCTCTACCGTTTCAGACAAATGGCTATCCAACATCTTCTTAAAGACTTCCAGTGTTGGGGCATTCACAACTTCTGGAGGCAACTTCTGTTCCACTGATTAATTGTTCTAACTGTCAGGAAGTTTCTCCTCAGTTCTAAGTTGCTTCTCTCCTTGATTAGTTTCCACCCATTGCTTCTTGTTCTGTCCTCAGGTGCCTTGGAGAATAGCTTGACTCCCTCTTCTTTGTGGCAACCCCTTTGTGGCAACCACCTATTGCCTCTAACAATCTGGGTCCTCATTTTACCCACCTCGGAAGGGATGGAAGGCTGAATCAACCTTTGAGCCTGGTGAGATTTGAGACTGCCGAATTGCAGGCAGCCAGCAGGCAGCAGAAGTAGCCTGCAGTACCGCACTCTGACCACTGCGCCACCGTGCACTTTCTTAGTAAATAGTAGCCAGCTTCCAAACCCAGAATATCAACCCCAGGAGGTGACATGTTCCGCTTACCGATTTGCTTGGAGTAAGCCTGAGCAGAACCAAAGGCCCTGAGACGTCCATCTAAGAGTCCAAAGATCTTCACGACATAAAGATTCCCAGGCCCGATGGCTTCTATAGGAGGAGGAGGAAGAAGCGAGCGATTACGGAAACATTTGCGACCCTGAGGTTTGGTTTTTCTATCCCCCCACCCCATCCCTGTCTGTTTTGCTCTGATCTGGCAGTTCATTGTGAAAATGATTAGGGGACTGGAGGCTAAGACATATGAAGAATGGTTGCAGGAACTGGGCATGGCAAGTCTAGTCAAGAGAAGGACCAGGGGAGACAGGATAGCAGTCTTCCAATATCTCAGGGGCTGCCACAGAGAGGAGGGGGTCAAGCTATTTCTCAAAGCACCCGAAGGACAGACAAGGAATAATGGATGGAAACTGAACAAGGGAAGATTCAACCTGGAGATAAGGAGACATTTTCTGACAGTGAGAACAGTCAACCCATGGAACAGAAGTTGCCTTCGGAAGTTGTGGAAGTTTCATCACTGGAAGCTTTCCAGAAGAGACTGGACTGCCGTCTGTCAGAAATTATGTAGAGCTCCTGCTTGGGGGGTGGAGGTGGGGTTGGACTAGATGACCCACAAGGTCTCTTCCAACTCTGTTATTTTGTTTTTCTATTAAAGCACTCTGGAGTGGTATATGTCTAAATGCTATTCCTATTATGAGTGCAGAGAAGATCAACCGGGACGATTAGGGGACTGGAGGTTAAAACATATGAAGAACGGTTGCAGGAACTGGCCATAGCTGGTCTAGTGAAGAGAAGGACCAGGGGAGACAGGATAGCAGTCTTCCAATATTTGAGGGGCTGCCACAGAGAGGAGGGGGTCAAGCTATTTCTCAAAGCACCCGAAGGACAGACAAGGAATAATGGATGGAAACTGATCAAGGGAAGATTCAACCTGGAGATAAGGAGGAATTTTCTGACAGTGAGAAAAATCAACCCATGGAACAGAAGTTGCCTTCGGAAGTTGTGGAAGTTTCATCACTGGAAGCTTTCCAGAAGAGATTGGACTGCCGTCTGTCAGAAATGATGTAGAGCTGCTTGGGAGGGGGGGTTGGACTAGATGACCTACAAGGTCCCTTCCAACTCTGTTAATCTGACTAAGTTTCTGCCTGGTGCCTGCAGGAAATCTCCCTTCGATTGAGTCTCCTCGGTTCTGGCAAGGCTGATTTTCACAACGGAGGGTGGCCTTGTGGGTGTGATTCCGAAGAGCGTCTCTGAGGATGCACCGTGGAGTAGAGGATCAATAGTAATTTCCTGGCGGCATCAGAAAGACGGTGCAAACTCCTAAGGGTTGTTGTCGCTGCGGTTGATGGAAGTTCATGGGTGGGGACTACGTCAGTCTTGCAAGCCAGGCAAGGCAGCTGCCCGGATAGGCGTTCGTATTTCCTCTTCATGAGAGGGGAAGAAGGTCAGCGCGACCTTCAGATCCGCTCCCTGCAGCAAAAACATCCAAGCAGCTGCTTTTCCTCACCAAAGGGCCCTTGTGAATAGTTGACAGTGCCAAAATCCCTGTAGGGTCATGCTTTATTCATTTTTTCCAGCCCATCCTTCTCTCTTATTCTTTTTTTTTCACCTTCCTTTTCTCTCTCTCTTCTGTTTTGGTTTGGGGCAATTCTTTCCTTCTGATATTCCTCCAATCACCCTTTTCTCTTTGAACTTCCTCTTATTCCCTCCCTCCCTCCCTCCTTCTTTCCTCCTTCCCTCCTTCCTCCCATCCTCCATCCTTTCTCTTCTTCCTCCCTCCCATCCTTCTTTCCTCCTTCTTGCCTTCCTCCCTCCCTCCCATCCTTCTCCTCCCTCCCTCTTTCCTTCTTTCTCCTTCCTTCCTTTCTCCCTCCCTCCCTTCTCTTCTTCCTCCCCCTCTCCTTCTTTCCTCCTTCTCCCCTTCCTCCCTCCCTTCTCTTCTTCCTCCCTCCCTCCCATCCTTCTCCTCCCTCCCTCCCTCTCTCCTTCTTTCCTCCTTCCTCCCTCCCTTCTCTTCTTTCCTCTCTCCTTCTTTCCTCCTTCTCTCCTCCCTCCCTCCCTCCCATCCTTCTCCTTCCTTCCTCCCTCTCTCTCTTCCCTCCCTCCCTCCTTCTTTTGTCTTTCCCTCCTCCCTTCTTCCCTTCTCTCCTCCCTCCCTCCCACCTTCCCTATCTCCTTCTCCCCCTCTTCTTCTTCCCCTCATTCTTCTCTATCTCCCCCTCTCTTCCTCTTCTCCTCTCCTCTCCCCTCCCCTTCCCTCCCCTCTCCTTCCCTTCTTCCCTCCCTTTCCTCTTCCTCCTCCTCCTTCCCCTTTCCCTCTCTCCCTCCCTTTTTCTCTCACTATGCCCCTTATTGCTTTAATAACGTTATTTTCTGCCTCTATTCTCTCCATCCTCAACAGAGGTGGTATTTAGCAGGTTCTGACTAGTTCTGGAGAACCGGTAGCGGAAATTTTGAGTTGTTCTGAGAACCAACAAATACCACCTCTGGCTGGCCCCGCCCCATCTATTCTCTGCCTCCCGAGTCCCAGCTGATCAAGAGGGAATGGGGATTTTGCAGTATCCTTTCCCTGCCACGCCCACCAAGCCACGCCCGCAGAAACCGGTAGTAAACATAAACCCACAACTGACCACCCTCACCATTATCAACCACACTCACCAGTAATGATGGTATGGTTGATGTTCTCCGGCTGATACTGCCAGTGTGGGTCTCCCCCTTCCTTCTCGGGCAGCTTGTTCCACTCCAGAACGTAGTCCATCTTTGGGTTGCTGGGAAGAGACCACTGTAAGTGGAGGGAGCGCTCTCCGGCCGACGACACGAGGATGGGCAGAGGGGAAGGCGGGACTGGAGACAAAAAAGAGAGGCCATTTCTAGGGTTTCTCAACTTTGGGAACTTTCAGGTACATGGACTTCAACTCCCAGAATTCCCCAGCCAGCATGTCGATGTCTATGCATCTTAAAGTTGCCAAGGTGTGAAATGTCTTCCAAGAAAAACAAGAAAATCCAGTTGCCTCTTGGGAAAAAAAAAAAAAAGCACCTTTGGGACAACCATGCTTCTCATGTTGATCAAGGAGAGAACAAGACGGACCAACACAATTTCCCTTCCTCCCCAAACATACAGTATTTTGGGGACTATAAGACACACTTCCCCCCCCCCCCCACAATTTGCCTCCTTGCAGCAAACAGCCTATCGGCTTCAGCACAGCCTGATTTAGCAAGAGCAGCTGATTGGCAGTTGGATTGGCCTCCCAGAAGACCAATGATCAGCTGTTCCAGGCTGTGGGAATCATCAGCACTGCCACCTATCGCTGTCTCCGTATGCCCCATTTTTGGCCTCCGTGCACCCCATTTTTGGCTTCCGCGCATCCCATTTTCGGCTGTGCACCAAGGCTGAAAATGCGGTGCACGGAGTGGGCAATAGGCAGCAAAACCCACAACCTGGAACAGTTCCAACCGCCAATCAGCTGTTTGTGCTAACTCAGACTGTGCTGAAGCTGACCAGCCTGTTTGCTGTTTGTTGCAAGGAGGCAAATCATTGGGAGGCAGAGGGAGATTTTTTCTCTTGTTTTCCTCCCCAAAAGCTAGGAGCGTCTTATAGTCCGGTGCATCTTATAGTCCAAAATATACAGTAGTTTGTGGAAACTTCTTTTCCTATTTTTGCCACCCACAAAAAGGGGCCAAAACATTTAAGCAAGTTTCTTCCCCCCCCCCCCTTTATAACGACTCTTGAAAATCTTACCTTCTGGGTTACGGAAGGCTGGAATCACCAGCCTGGTTGGTGGTGAGATGCCAACTGGGTTTTTGGCGGTGAGATAAAAGGTGAATTCTTCGCCGGCCGGAAGGACCAGACGACACTGCAGGTGGTGAGTGATGCATTCGGGTCCCGTGAGCTTCCCTTTCCTCTGAGAGTGGAGGCTGTACCCCAAAATCTCCCCGTTGGCTTCCTTGGGCTTCAAGGGCTAGCAGGATAAATGAAAAGACGAGGCCTGGGATCAGCTTACAGGGAGAGAAGAAGGCCAGGATAAAGAATGGAAAAGGCAATGCCCTGCATACTACACAAAAGCCCACCACTAAGGAAATCTACACAACAGGAAACGTGTTCGCTGATATTTCAGATTCTTCAAGGTTTATCCTCATACTGTGTTTGGGGGAGAGAGATTTCAACTCCTAGAACCCCCCAGATATTTCAGATTCTTCAAGGTTTATCCTCATACTGTGTTTGGGGGAGAGAGATTTCAACTCCTAGAACCCCCCAGACAGCTCTGGGAGTTGAAGTCCACAAATTGCCGACATTAAAAAAAAACATACTAAGCTACTTAAGAGTTGCTTTCGTTTTATCGTTGGCATTTACCACCAATGAGATTGGCCAAAATGTATCCGAACATGAATCCGATTTGTTGGAAGTGTAGAAAAACGTAAGGGACTTTCTATCATATGTGGTGGACCTGCCCTCAAAAACTCAAAAGTATTGGATTAAAATTTGGAAATGGATACAACAAATTATAGAGGAACAAATAGAATATAAACTGGAACTTTTTCTGCTGGGAATAATTCAGTTTAATTCAGTTGCGGAGAGCATTTATGTTTGTGTTTGGAGCAGCCAGTTATCTGTTGGGTGGACTAGCATATTTTTCAAAGTATAAGACACTCCGAAGTATAAGACGCACCTAGCTTTTGGGGAGGAAAACAAGGGGAAAAAATCTGCTTCTGCCTCCCAGCAATTTGCCTCCTTGCCACAAACAGCAAACAGTACAGACAATATACACTGTTTGTAGTGTTACATTTCAGACTATACTTGTATAGATGCTGTTAAAATGGATGTGCTTTCTGGAAGTATAGTTATTTCTCTGCTATTTAAAAGAAGATACAATAGCCCTGGGCCTCTTCAGATCAAGCATTTATTTTAAAAAAGTATCTTCATTTTGTTAAGCTGTCTAGAATAATAATAAAGCAATCTTTAAAAAATAAGTCTAATAATTTGAACATTCTATAGGCATTTATAGTTATTGACTTACCTCCTTGCAGCAAACAGCCTGATTAGCACAAGAAAAAAAAATCTGCTTCTGCCTCCCAGCAATTTGCCTCCTGGAGCAAACAGCAAGTTTCACCTTCAGTTTAAGAGTGCCTCCCGATCATCAGCTGTTTCAGGCTGCAGGGATTGCTTTAGCCTATTGCAGCCTCCGCAAGCCCCATTTTCCATGTTTGCTGCAAGGAGGTAAATTGCGGGGAGACAGAGGCCAAAGGGTGGGGGCCGGTGGGTGGGTGGGGCTACTTTCAGTGTATAAGACGCACACCAATTTTCACCCTCTTTTATGGGGGGAAAAAGGTGCATCTTATACTCTGAAAAATACAGTAATTGGCAATTGTCTGGAAGGTTAGTCTGGAGCTTGTTCGTGGCTGGCTTCGCTGGAAACGGCCCCCTGAACTCCTGGCTTGGGCAATTCCCACGGCTTCTCCTTGAAAGCCCCGAAATTCAGACCACTGAAGTTGTTGACAAACCTCAGTGGAGGCCCCGGATCTAGGAGGGGATTTGGGCTGTTTATTTTTGGAACCTACCCAGGCAAAATTTTTATTTCCAAGACTGTTTTTGGTTTGGATGTAAGTTTATTTTGCTTTTGCTTATCTACTTGGTTGCGAGCCAATGACTGTGCTAAGCTTGCAGCTGGGGGTTAGCTGAAAACAGGGTTGGGATTCAGACGGTTCTGACTGGTTTGGGGTGAACCAGTAGCTAAACAACCAGCTGTTAGCGAACTGGTTCACCCCAACAATCAGCTGGACCCGCCTGCCCACCCCTGTGCTTTATTTACCTATATCCTCTCAGCTGATTCGCGCGGCAGTGGATTGCGGCGCCTCAGCTGTGTTACTCCCCAGAAGTAACATGGAAGGTAAGTTTTGTTAAAACTGCGCACGCGCGCAGAACGCAGCACGCGATCACCGAACCAGTTGTTAAACCGGCAGGATCCCACCACTGGCTGAAAACCTGAAATAGAACTGTTGGGGTAACAGACTGAAAAAAACTCTCTACGCCAACCCTGATGTATGGGTGAGTGGGGGCAACCCAGAGGGCCGGGCTTAGTCCACTTGTGACGACATAAGGGATTCTAGGCCAGGGATGACGAACCTTTTTCTAAGGTGTGTCAAAATTGTGTTTGTGTCTGCTATCGTGCATGCACACATGCCGATCCACTTATGCGCATGATCCTCATGCATGCACGCATGACACCCCCCCCATGCATGAGTGTGCCCCTCCCCCATGCGGTGGGGGATTTTTCACCCTCCCCAGGCTCCGGAGGATTTCTTGGGGAGGGTGAAAAACAGCGCCAACGGGCCAACTGGAAGCTGAGGACTACCGTGCCAGCTAATATGGCTCAGTGTGGCACCTGTGCCATAGGTTTGCCATCATGGTTCTAGGGTGATGCCTCTTTTCACTCCGCCCCCAGCTTCTGCCAATGCTTCTCCTACAGCGTGGTGTCTTCTCCTACCTTCCACATCAAGACAACCACTCTCTCTTCATCAGCAGTGGGGCTTCCTAGTTTTCTCCAGAATGCTGGCCCTCGGGATGGAACTTCAGCACCAGCCACCATTCCAGGGAGAAGGAGAAGAAGAAGGAGAAGGAGGAGGAGGAGAAGGAGGAGGTGAAGGAGAAGGAGGAGAAGAACGAGAAGGAGGAGGAGAAGGAGAAGGAGAAGGAGGAGAAGGATAAGAAGGAGAAGGAGGAGAAGGAGAAGGAGGAGGTGAAGGAGAAGGAGGAGAAGAACGAGAAGGAGGAGGAGGAGGAGGAGGAGAAGGAGGAGAAGGAGAAGGAGGAGAAGGAGGAGGAGAAGGAGGATAAGGAGGAGAAGGAGGAGGAGGAGAAGGAGGAGGAGAAGGAGGAGGAGGAAGAGAAGGAGAAGGAGGAGAAGGAGGAGAAGAACAAGAAGGAGGAGGAGGAGGAGGAGAAGGAGGAGGAGAAGGAGGAGGAGGAGGAGAAGGAGGAGGAGAAGAAGGAGAAGGAGGAGAAGGAGGAGGAGAAGGAGGAGGATGAGAAGAAGGAGGAGAAGGAGAAGGAGAAGGAGGAGAAGGAAGAAGGAAAAGGAGAAAGAAGCAAATTAATTGCAAGGTTGTGAAGTGAGAAACATCTCTAGAACTTGTGCCTGTGAACATCATGAAGTTGACATTTTTTGTAGGGGGTGGAGAAAAACCTGGACTATACTCCCTAAGGACGTTTCAGATTCAGGAACAAAACACACCTGACATTCTAGTTAAACTGATTCCTGTGCCAATACACAAAAATCTACATAGCTAATAGCACTATTTTGGTGCTGGATAGAATCAATGGAATTCACCATTGGATTTAAATCATTTGTGGCTACGTAAGGATTCTAGGCTGGTTCCTCGTTTGACTCTGCCCCTGGTTCTGCCACTCCTACTCCTACAGGCGGCTTTAAGATAGGGGTTCTGATCCAGCTTCCCGAGGCCATGAAGCAGACTCCTGGTCCCGACCAAAACCTCTTTTATTAATTGACTGTGAATTCTGCTCATTCACATCCAGCAAAGTCTTTCAAGGGAGGATTTACGGTCACAGACCTTATCTGGCTTGGAGAGCTGCCAGGCGGAGATCTGCAAAACTTGGCAAGGAACCTCGGAGAGCCAGGAAGCAATTAAGCGAACTAATTGTCTCCTGCAAACTCCCCTCCCCTTTCGCTCCTCTTTTATCCCCTAAGGGAGGGGCCATTCATCGTCCATCTGTGGCCTTACTCCCAAGTCGACTCCTGTTCTTTAGCTGTTCCCTTCGTCTGGCAACTCTGTGCATGCACACACTGGGAACAGGCTCCAGCTGTTCTTCTGCCTCACTGATGTCTGACTCCGAAGGCAGCTGATAACTGGCATACGGCCCTGGCCCCCTCTCTGCCCCCGACACCGAGCCTCATCAGAGCCTTCCCCAGACTCCAGGACTGGCCCAGGTTCCTCCCCAACCTCATCACTGTACGAATCTACTGCCAGCTCTGCAATAGGACAATTATATACACAACGTCTAATACAATCAAGCATGGAGAAAAAAAAAATAGCCAGCTTTCTCTAGGGTTCCTAGGACAGAATATATCTTCTTTGTCTTCATAAAGTCTTATAGGGAGCCCTCGACCTATGACCATTCATTTAGTGACTCTTCAAAGTTACAAAGGCATGGAAAAAAGTGGTTTGCAACCGGTGCTTGCATTTACAACCCCTTGTGGCATCCCTACAATCCCTTGTGATCAGAATTCAGACACTTGACAATGGCCTATACATATGTATGCTGGTTGCCGT
This sequence comes from Natrix helvetica, assembly GCF_964273705.1. NCBI lineage: Eukaryota > Metazoa > Chordata > Lepidosauria > Squamata > Natricidae > Natrix > Natrix helvetica. The sequence continues at coordinate 9,907,521 of NC_138548.1, forward strand.
GTTCCAGGTTATGTGATCACTGACAGTAAGAATAATTAACCAGAGGAACAGCTTGCCACAAGATGTTGCAGATGCTCCAACACTGGAGGCTTTTAAGAAGAGATTGGATAACCGTTTGTGTCAGGTTTCCAAATAGCATCCAAACGTCAATCAGAGTCCCCAGGCAAAGCATTGCTCAAAGTTCCAATTTGTTAAGAGAGCCGTGTTGGCACATCTGGGAAAAGCCGAATCTGAAAGCTTCCCATTTTCCCACCCAGTTGAAAGTTCAAGATCTTGCCCCCACCTCCACAAGTCCATCGCATGGTCCAATCTCCCACTGCCATGCTGGCATCTTCCACCCATCCAGTTCCGGTCAGGTGCAGAGGCAAAGGATGACCTTGGCTTTCTAGAAATGTGTTCTGTCCCGTGATTCCAATGAATATTATTTATTTATTATTTATTTTATTTCTTAGCGCTTATAGACCGCCCCCTTTCCCGAAAGGGACTCGGGGCGGTGTACAGTCCATATCAAAATACATCATAAATGACTATAAAATTTAAACAATTAAAATATTAAGTGGATAAATACATAAATAAGAGGAGTATAAAAAGATATACAGAACTGTACTGCTAAGTAAATAATTTAAAATGTACAGCATTTAAAACCCCAATATCCTATAAAATTAAGTTTAAAAGAGCAATCCCCCTAAAAAACCAGTAAGAAATATGTTTGCCAGGAGGTAGACGTTAAAATTATGCCAGGCCAGCCAGTCGGAACAGGTGTGTCTTCAAATTCTGTCGGAAGGAGCGGAAGTCAGTGGTGGTTCTAATGTCGGGGGGGGAGGTCATTCCAGAGGGTTGGGCCCATCACAGAGAAGGCCCTACTCCTTGGTGTCGCCCGTTGGCATTGCCTAGTGGACGGCACCAGGAGAAGCCCCTCCCTGTGAGAGCGAATTGGCCGCAGGGATGTGTGTGGGAGGATGCGAATAGGCAGACACAGGCTTGGCTGTCTGCCATGACTAATTACAGAGATAAAACCACCCCTTGGCTAGGAGCCTAGAAAGCTATCTTCAAGAAACCAAGATTAAACTTACGGAATGCTTTCTCAACGGCTAGTAAAATAGACTGTTGTTTCCTGCAAAGATTCCCCTCCCGTCGCTCCACCTATAAACTCTTTGGGAGGGGCCACACGCTTAGCCAGCTGTCTTTACTTCCTTCTATGACGTCGTCTCCACAGCTGTTCCTTTCTCCTATCAATTCTACGCATACGCACATCAGGGACAACCTCCCTCTGTTCCTCCTCACTGCTCCCTGACTCAGATGCCACCTGGTGGCCAACAGGCCTCTCTACTTCATGCTCTGACTCCAAACACCCTCCAGAGTCTTCCTCATCCTCCAGAGAAGTCCCATAATGGTCTGAGCTGTCAAAAATCCACCAACAGTTCAGCCGGCCGCTGCTGGGCCACAACAAAAGGAATTTTGTTTTGGCTACATAGCATCTAACTCCGTACAATCCCCCCTTCCCATTTTCCCACCATAGAAAAGGCATAGTAGAATAATAGAAAGTGTGGCAGGCCAAAGATCCAAAAGAAAAGATGGCTACAGGCCTGATGATTGGTTTAAAATGGTATAGGGCAGGGGTCTCAAACTCAAGGCCCACAAACCAGATCCAGCCCATGGGGTGCTTAGATCTGACCCGTGGGGCTGCCCTGGAAATGTCAAAGGAATCACCTGTGGTGCTCCTGCCAGTGAAAATGGAGCTCCGGAGGGACATGCGCAGTCCTCCCTGGCTAAGTTTTCCTTGGAGATGGCTGCAGGAGGATCCCCCTAGCCCTGCCCGGGCCAACACAGGTGCCCCTGATATGAGTGATGTTGAGCTGGCCACACACACACCCGGCCATGCCCCCCCCCCCCAAGCAGTGGTGAAATCTAAAATATTTTACTACTGGTTCTGTGGGCGTGGCTTGGGCGTGGCTTGGTGGGGTCATGTGACTATGCAGTCATGTAACTGGGGGATCAAAAGACAGAAACTCACTTTAACAACGGCTGGCTGGAGCAGGGTTGTGTGTGGGAGGATGCGAATAGCCACGCCCTTTCCAGCCCTGGATTATCCTCTGACGCTGCGTCGAATGCCAGGTTTGTAGTCCTTCGTTCCTCTCCTTTTTCCCTCTCTCCCTTCCTTTCCTTCTTTCTCTTTCTTTCTCTTTCTTTCTCTCATCTTTCTTTCTCTCTCTCTCTCTTCTTCCTTCCTTCCTTCCTTCCTTCCTTCCTTCCTTCCTTCCTTCCTTCCTTCTTTCTTTCTTTCTTTCTTTCTTCTTTCTTTCTCAGCACCCCCACCCCCAGTTTTTGGCCTAGCAGGCTTTAGGGAACGGATCCTCACACCCCTGTTTGCCCCCCCCCCCATCTCATTTTTGGCTGTACAACATGCGAACATCGGAACTTTTTTTTTTTAAAAAAACTTTTTTTTAGTAGCATTTCACCCCTGCCCCCCGAGGCCCCACAACCCTGATGAGGCCCTCAATGAAATCAAGTTGGACACCCCTAGAATAGGGGTCTTCTGCTTGAGCAGGGGGTTGGACTAAGTAGACCTCTAAGGTTCCTTCCAATCTGTTATTCTGACTTTCTCAGCCAGCTTCTGGCAAGCAAACTCAGTGGTGCGAGCAAGATTCGTTTCACGACAGCATTGTTCGTATAACAACTGAAGGGATTTGCCTAACGACACTGCCCCAAAGGTCATAAAATCAGGGTGAACGGCCTTAAAAATGGCCTTGCTTAAGCAATGGAAAACCCCGTCCAATTGTGGTTGTAAATCGAGGACTCTTTGAAGCTCCTTGCTGAGACAACATCTCTCGTCGTACCGCCTAATGAAAGCAAATGCTCTGTCGGAGCCCGCCATGGTGCTGATTTCATTACGAACATGACTGCGCATCCAGATTAGGTCATTTTGGAGGGCTGCGGCCACCACGGTGTGCCACATTCTAGGAAAAGCTGGGAGCTTCTTGAAGCTGTCAATGAAATCGTTGGAACATGCGAGAACGATTCATTCACCAATTGTAAGCGATTCATTCCGCATTTGATTTCAGAGGACCATTAATCAGTGGAACGGGTGGCCACCAGACGTTCTGGGCAGCTCCATCACCGGAAGTTTTGAAGAAGCGATGGGACAAACATTTGTCTGAAATGGTATAAGGCAGTAGGTGGTGAACCTTTTCGGCGCCGAGTGCCGAAAAAGGAGCATGTCTGGGCCGCAACCGGGAAGAGGAGCTGACCAGGAGGCATGCACACGCCGGAAAATGAACTTCCGGTTTCTGGCGTGCATGTCTCCTAGTTACCGGCGCACATCCGTGCATGATGATCAGCTGACCGGCACGCAGGCTCACACTGGGAAACAGAAGCTCTTCCAGTTTCCGGCAGTGCTGCACACATGCGCAGCAGAAACCCAGAAGAGGAACGGGTGAGGCTGCACTTGCCAGGCAACATGGCTTCATGTGCCACTTTGGGTACGCATGCCATAGGTTCGGCAACATGGGTATAAGGGTTTGGACTAGAAGACCTCCAAGGTCCCTTTCAACTCTGTTATTCTTGCCCGCCCCACCCATGCCGGCAAAGGAGGCATGCTTTGGGCCCCATGGACTAGGGAATTATTACACCATTCTGGATCCAGGAGAAGGGCCTTCTTTGCCATTGCGTCTGCCTATCTTGGCCCCCCAGAATGAAGTAGATCAAATGTATAGAAATATAGACGAAATATATAAAGAGCGGTTGCAGGAATCGGGTATGTTTAGCTTAATAGACAGAAGGACTAGGGGAGACATGATAGCAGTCTTCCACTATCTCAGGGGTTGCCACAAAGAAGAGGAAGTCAAGCTATTCTCCAAGGGACCTGAGGGCAGAACAAGAAGCAATGGGTGGAAGGATTAGAAAATTTTGTTATTAAATATTGTGGATGTTTAGCTAGAATAGGACGTAAGGATTCAGTGTTATTGGAGGATTTTAGAAATAGTAAATGAAATGCCAGTATGTGGTTATGTATTAAATCTTGGTATATTTTATGATGAAGGACGTTTAAACAATTATAGTCAAATGAAAATGGAGGTACGATGATGGTAACATGTACAAATATCTGAGTTAAAATACTTGAGTTAATATGAATTATGTTTGTTGACTGTGGAAGAGGCGCACGTAAGGCTTTTTGTAACCAACTGATACACTTTCTACAGTATGTAAAGGAGGATAGGTTGTGTTTGTTTTGAAAATAAAAAATAAATAAAAACTTTTTATAAAAAAAATAGAAAGAAGCAATGGGTGGAAAATAATCAAGGAGAGGAGCAGCCTAGAACAGAGGAGAAACTTCCTGATAGTGAGAACAATTAATCAGTGGAACAGAATTGCCTCCAGAAGTTGTGAATGCCCCAACACTGGAAGTCTTTAAGAAGATGTTGGACGACCATTTGTCTGAAATGGTGTAGTGTTTCCTGCTTGAGCAGGGGGTTGGACTAGAAGATCTCTAGGAGATCTTCCAACTCTGTTACTCTGTTATTCTGATGCCTTAAGCTTTGCAGACTTTTTGGCATTTAATCATCCCAGAGAGAAAAATAAGCCCAAATTTAGGAAAGGGCTGAATCCAGAGGAATCGAAAGAGCTTAAGCTAGGTGTGTCCAAACTTGAGAACTTTAAGAGTTGTGGACTTTAACTCCTAGAATTCCGCAACCAACATGGCTGGGGAATTCTGGGAGTTGAAGTCTACAAGTCTTAAAATTTCCCAAGTTTGGACACCCCTGGATTAAACCTATGTTGTAAATCACTTAAAACACAGCTACCCCCTCTTTTAAAAAACCCACCAGTTCTACATTTTTGGTGTCCATTCTGGGCATACTTGATAAGCTGCAGAACTAATGAATAAGGGTTCTGTTGTGGCCCAGCAGGATCTGGTTGAGCTGCTGATGGACTTGAATAGCGAGGAACCATATGAGTCTGCCCTGGACGATGTGGAGGGCCCTGTGCAGGGTTCAGACTCAGAGCAGGGACCAGAGAGGCTGGTTGGCCACCAGGAGGCGCCTGAGGCATGGAGCAGTGGGGAGGATCAAAGGCAGTTTGTCCCTGATGCTAGATTGAGAAGGGCTGAGAAACGGAAGCAGCAACTCCGTAGGCAGACTCACAGAAGATGATTAAGCACAGGTGGTTGTGGATTGGCCCCTCCCAAGAGAGATTATAGGTGAGGCGTTGGGAGGGGAACATTTGCAGGAAACAACCGTTCGAATTAGTAGTTAAGAAAATCTATCTGTGTATTCTAGCCGTGTCTGTTCGTTTGGACTATCTGCGTTGCTTCATTTGAATTATCTGGGTTGCTGCAGAGCTACTCTATTGAACTGAGTTGTCTGGGCCCTCAGCCAAAGGATTCGTTATCTCAGTAATTAAACAGGGGCAAACAGCCAAGCCTGTGTTCTGGTTTATTCACAGGCCTGGGGGTGGGGTGTCAGAACAGGTCCACTGCATGAAATCCCAGCCTCTTGCAATACAGCAATGTGTAATCCAATCACATCGACTAAAAACAGTTGAATTCCCATACCTGCCGGAAGGGTCCTTGCAAATGTCTCCAAACTCCAGTCGCTCCAAAGAGGATCACCATCGCTTTGGAAAGCAGAATTCTGCAGATATTTTGCCCGTACTTGCACAGAGTAGTTGGTGAAGGGGAACAGCCCACAGATGTTTGCCGAAAGTGGTACATTCTCCAGTGCTGTAAAATTTACCTGTTGAGTGTGTGCACCAGGGTTAAGTGTTTGACCTCATATTCATGTGAGTTTAAAGTTAGACCTGCCAGGGGAAATTAACCTAAATGAAGGCCCTTCTGGACTTACAACCATTCACTGAGTCGTCATCATCATCATCATCATCATCATCATCATCATCATCATCTTTTAATGACCCCATAATCCCTTGCGAGGTGGAGTCTGGCCAATTGAATGCAGCTTGCAGAGTGTTTTAATGGCCAGATGCCTTTCTTGTTGCCAATGTGGAGTTTTGTTCAGCAGATATATTCTCATTGTGAGAGAGAGAAATATCTGACTCTACCTAGGATCGAACTCACATTCTCCTGATTGTGAGGTGAGAGCTCCACCTCTAGGCCACCACACTAGTTCTACCACACAACCATTCACTGAGTGACTATTCAAAATTACAACGGCACTGGAACAAGGGGATCAATGACTGTTTTTCACACTTAACAACTGTCGCAGTATCCCCATGGTCAAGCGATCAAAATTCAAAGGCTTGGCCAATTGGCATGGACAGGTAGTCCTCAAGTTACGACAGCAATTGAGCCCAAAATTTACATTGTTATGTGAAACACTTGCTAAGTGCACTCGCCCCATTTTACGACCTTCCTTGCCACCGTGGTTAAGTGAATCATTGCATTTGTTGAGTTAGCAACATGATTGTGAATCTTAGCAACAACTTTGCTTGTCAGAAGGTTGCAAACAGGGATCACGTGACTGCAGGACCTGGCAACCGTCGTAAGTGTGAATCAGTGGCCAAACATCTGAATTTTGATGATATGACCGTGGGGAGGCTGCAACGGTTGTAAGTGTGAAAAACAATCATAGTTCACTTTTTCCAGTGCTGTTGTAACTTTAGTGACTCAACGAACATGTTGTAAGTTGAGGACTACCTGTATTTACACCAGTTGCAGCATCCCGGGGTCAGGCGATCCCTCTTTGCGACCTTCTGACAGGCAAACTCCATGAAGAAGCCAGATTCACTTAACAACCATGTTACTAGGAAGCCGAATTCACTTAACAACCATGTGATACTAACTCCAGTGATTCGTTTAACAACTGTGGCAAGGAAAGTTGTAAAATGGGGCAAACGTCACTTCACAACTGTCTCGGTGATGGATATTCGGGGCTCAATTTTCGCTGTAAGTCGAGGAACACCTGTAACCCGTTTGGTACTGAAAAAGCTTGGCACCTACCTGCAGGCAAGACAACTCCACCAGGTCACAGTACTGGATCTCGTACTGGGCCTCTGTTGCCGATATCAGCTCATCCCCAGGCTGGTTCCACTGTGGCTGCAGGCAGCGGCTTTGGGGTGCAACCACATTCAATACGGGTGGACTCAGTTTCACTAGGATGAGCAATGGGAAGAAGGTTATAGGGCAGCACTCAGGTCTTTTCCACCTCAAAATGTGGGGTTGTAGTGATTTCACCCATCTTCCTAGGAAGCCCTGGGGATACAGATGCTGTGGCCCACCAGCGGCCAGCAGAGCAGGCAGCAGATTCGGACAGTGAGGAGGTCAGGGAGGAACATGGAATCTGGGGAAGGCTCTGATGAGGGGGCCAAGGCCATTGGGTAGTTATTTGCTGCCTCCGAAGCCTCTGGAGTCTGACATCAGTGGGGCAGAAGAACAATGGGAGCCTGTTCCCAGTGTGCGCATGCGCAGAGCTGCCAGAAGGCAAGAACAATTAAGAAAACAGGGTCGACTTGGGAGTAAGGCTTGGAGATGATTGGCCCCTCCCATAAGACATAAAAGAGGAGCGAATGGGACATGAGCTTTTGCAGGAAGCAATTCGTTCATCTGGTCGGTTCAAGCTTTGAAAAGTTCTGTTTGACTCTGTGCTAAGTTTGGCCTTGCTCTGCATTTGGCAATTAGGTCTCTGGCAGCATTCCAAGGGAGATAAGGTGGGTGTTTATTAACATTCCCCTGAAAGACTGTGGCAACTCGAGCAGACATCTGTCGGAATCTTCACAGACGTTTGTGAAGCCTTGCGGACGGTTAATGACCATAATTTACAGCCATATGAATAAAATAAGGTTTATGGGACTAAGATTGTCATATGCTTTCTCAGCAGTGGTGGGTTACGACTGGTACGCCCCAGTACGGGCACACCCGTGCCTGCCGGGAGCACCAGGTACTGTTCTGGTACGGTGCTTCGGAGGGGCCACTTGCCCACCTGTGCTCCTTACTGGTATTTGAGGTTTTGGGGGCTTCCATGAACACACACGGAGTGTACAGCACCTGCGCAATGCTCCGCCAAGCAGCTGGAGCATTCCGGAGCATTGCGGAGTGTCGTGAGCGGTAAGTACACATGCGTGTGCTGCACACGTGTGCAAGTGCACTGCACGCTTTTATGTGGTGGACGCCCGGCCCCATTGCACCGTACCAGTTGCAACAGGTTCCAGAACCCACCACCATTTCTCAGGAAGCCTAGGTCAGAACAACAGGCACCGTGTTTTCCCCAAAATAAGACACTGTCTTCTATTTTGTTCACCACCAAAAAAAGGCACCAGGGCTTATTTTCGGGGGGATGTCGTCCAGTGACTCATCTCACTTGCGAGCGTTGCCCCCGGCCTCTTTTTTGCTACCAGAGACCTTCAGGTGCGTCTTCATCCGTCTAGGCCAGCAAGGCTTTCCTGAAGGCCTCTTCAGTCGATAGCAGAGCTCCAGATCGATCCAGAGATCTGTTATCGGCTACAGAGGCCTTCAGGAAAGCCTTGTCGGCTGCAGAAGAAATGGGAGAAGGCTGCAAACTGTCAGTAGGGCAGCTCCATCCCCCTCCCATGCTCACCATAACTTATTTTTTACCTGTGCACCCTGGAGTGGGTGGGGTCTTAACTAGGGCTTATTTGGGGGGTGGGTCAGGGCTTATATTGGGCACATGTATAAAAATCAAGCTAGGACTTACTTTCTGATTAGGTCGTATTTTCGGGGAAACACAGTAGTCCTCAACTTACAATGGTTCATTTAGTGACTATTCAAAGTTGCAGTGTCAGGCCTGCAGCCATCTTTTCTTTCGGATCTTTGGCCTGCCACACTTTCTATTATTCTACTATGCATCTTCTATTGTGGGAAAACGGGAAGGGGGATTGTACAGAGTTGGATGCTGTGTAGCCATAGCAAAATTCTTTCTAGAAAGCCAAGGTCATCCTTTGCAACTTTGCACCTGACCGGAACTGGATGGGTGGAAACTGCCAGCATGGCAGTGGGAGATTGGACCATGGGATGGACTTGTGGGCGTGGAGGCAAGATCCTGAACTTTCAACTGGGTGGGGAAAACCGGGAAGCTTTTAGATTCGGGTTTTCCCAGATGTGCCAACATGGCTCTCTTCATCAATTGGAACTTTGAGCTAGACTTTGCCTCCGATTCTGATTTACTTTCAGATGCAATTTGAAACTCTGACATACAGCAGCACTGAAAATAGTGACCATTTTTCACACTTACGACTGTTGCAGCATCCCCGTGGTTTGGGGATCAAAATTCAGATGCTGGGCAACTGACTCGTATTGACGATGGTTGCAGTGTTCTTTTGCGACCTTCTGACAAGCAAAGTCAACGGGGAAGCCAGATTCACTTAACAACCAGGTTACTAACAATTGCAGTGATTCACTTAACAGAAGGTTTGGCATGAAAGGTCATAAAATGGGGCAAAACGCCATGTCTTTGCTCAGCAGCAGAAACGTTGGCTCAGCTGTGGTTGTAAGGTGACGACTACCTGTATTTCAAACTGTAACACAGGTTGTCCTGCTGCCAGAGTTGTTAAGAAGCTGTAACTGAGGGAATTATCATTCATTTGATTTATATTTTGGCCCGCCACACTTGAGCAGGGACGTGCGGTCAATATAATTATATAATTATATATTATAATATTATATACATCCGTCCGGCCGCGCGGCCGGATGGAGGTAGCCAGAATGGTGCCAAGGCAGTCCGGCGGGCAAGCGACCGAGGATCAGGCTGCCTCGCTCGCTCTTTTGTCCGCCTGGACCGCCTCGGCGTCGCTGTGGCTACATCCGTCCGGCCGCGCCCAGGAGCGGCGGAGGCAGAAATGTTGTCGGAGCTCCCGGATGACGAAGCCACAAAAGCGACTGGGGAACGACGAGAACCTTCCTGCCTCTGCTGGAGCGCGCAAAGTCCAGCAGAGGCAGGAAGGTTCTCGTCGTTCCCCAGTCGCTTTCGAGGACTGCGGAGCGCGAGCAGGCAGAGCACGCTCAGGAAGGCGGGGAATGGGATCACGTGTGCTGGAGGCTGAGGCAGCCTGAGCCTCCAGCACACGTGGTCCCATTCCCCTCCTTCCTGATGACGTCACCAGCCTCACCAGCCATAAACCTCACCGCACGTCACTGCACTTTGGAGACTCTTGATTTGATAAGCAGACAAGAGCGAGCATTACAATGCCAGCTTCAAAACGCTGAGAATGAGAAGGAGGAGAAAAGGATGAGGAGTAGAGCCAGAGGAGGAGCCATGGAAAGAGAAAGAGAAGAAGGAGAAGGAGGAGGAAGAGAAGTTATAGAAGGAGAAGAAGAAGGAGGAAGAAGAGGAGAAAGAGGAGGAGGAGGAAAAAGGAGAAGTTATAGAAAGAGGAGGAAGAGAAGGAGGAGGAAGAGTAGAGGAAGGAGAAGGAGAAGGAGAAGAAGTTATAGAAGGAGGAAGAGGAGGAGGAAGAGGAGGAGAAAGAGGAGAACAAGTTACAGGAGGAGGAGGAGGAGGAAGAGGAGGAGAAAGAGGAGAACAAGTTACAGGAGGAGGAGGAGGAGGAGGAAGAGGAGAAGAAGGAGAAAGAGAAAGAGAAGGAGAAGGAAGATGAGAAGGAGGAGGAAGAGTAGAGGAAGGAGAAGGAGAAAGAGGAGAAGTAGTTATTGAAGGAGGAAGAGGAGCAGAAAGAGGAGGAGAAGGAGGAGGAGAAGGAAGAGTAGAAGAAGAAGACGGAGAAAGAGAAGGACTACCACTCTCTCTCCCCCTCCCCAGCTGTTTCCTCTCCCTTTCCCTCGGCTTACCAATGCTCATTCCGTGCAGGCACTTCTCCGAGGAGTCAGCCTGCAGCTGCTGGTTCTGTGCGATTAATTTGATCTTGTAGAAAGCAAAGAGATTCTCCACCGGAACGCCGCACCAACGTTCTCCTGGATCAGCCACGCAATTCTTGGGGAGGCCAAAGTCTCTTTGGCAGCGTCCAGCTTCCCTGCAGAAAAGGAACCAGCAATGATAGGATCTAAAACTCCTGTTGGTTACTTGGCACCAGGAACATCAAAAGGGGTGCAAAGCAGCTGTTGGAGGCAGCAAGTGACGGAGAGAGCCTGGATGATGACACTGTTTTATACACTTAAAACACAATTCGGGTGCTTGGCAATTTGGCTAAATTTACAGCATCCTGCATTCACCTGACCATATTTTATGACTCTTTTGCCAAAACGTTGTGGGTTTTGGTATAACCAGCTTGGTCTATGGCAATTTGCCACAGCCACCTCACCATGGCCAACTCGTCACGGCCAATTCACCATGGCCAACTCGCCATGACCAACTCCCCACAGCCAACTCGCCATGGTCAACTGATCATGACCCACTCATCATGGCCAACTTATCATAATCAACTCATCATGGCCAATTCATCACAACCAACTTGCCACGGCCAACTTGCCACGGCCAATTCATCACGACCAACTCATCAGAACCAACCCACCACAATCAACTCATCACGGCCAACTCATCACAACCAACTCACCATGGCCAACTCATCACAACCAACTCATCACAACCAACTCGCCACGGCCACCTCATCACAACCAACTCACCATGGCCAACTCATCACAACCAACTCATCACAACCAACTCGCCACGGCCACCTCATCATAACCAACTCACCATGGCCAACTCATCACAACCAACTCACCATGGCCAATCGGCCAACTCATCACAACCAACTCACCATGGCCAATCGGCCAACTCATCACAACCAACTCACCATGGCCAACTTACCAAGACCAACTCATCGCAGTCAACTCATCATGGCCAACTCATCAAAACCAACTCGCCACGGCCAGCTCATCACAACCAACTCACCACAGCCAACTCATCACACCAACTCACCATGACCAACTCATCACAGCCAACTGGCCACGGCCACCTCATCATAACCAACTCATCATGGCCAACTCATCACAACCAACTCACCACGGCCAACTCACCACGGCCAACTCATCACAACCAACTCATCACAACCAACTTGTCACGGCCAACTCACCATGGCCAACTCACTGTGGGACAAGAATTACACTAATAATGGAATAGATTGCCACTTGCATGAGTTGAGCTGCACACACATGCATGTGCCTGCCGGACTACCACTCTCTCTCCCCCTCCCCAGCTGGGCAAGGGTTGGGAACAGCTGATTTAGAACACAGAGCACAAAACATAGAATAACAGAATTGGAAGGAACCTTGAAGGTCTTTTAGTCCAACCCACTGCTCAAGCAGGCTGGAGAAAGCTTTGGTTGTCCTCTTTGCACAACACAACTGTGCTTCACCAGTAACTCCCACCAATACCTTCTGCAAGGGAGCCACGAGGAATGCTTACTCCGTGACTTGGAGGGTGTAGGTAGTTGGAGAATCCATCTCTGGAAGAAGATCCCAGTAGCATGTGATGTTCTTTCCCCAGAAGCTGACACAATACTTAATCTCGAGAGTTTTGGGCATCACTCCTTAAAGAGAAACCGAGACAGAAGACACAGTTATAGGAGCTGAAAGGGGTTTAAGTCTAGAATAAACAAAGCAACAGGGTCTTTGTGCCTCAAAGTCACCAGGAGACCATGAGTTCAAGTCCTGGGTTAGGCAGGAAGCAAGCTGAATGGTTTGGGGCCTATGCCTCTTTCACAGCTCTAAGAAGCGTCAGCAAACCACTTCTAAAACAGAGGCTGAAAAAACTACAATCTTCGTCCAAAGGGCAGACTTTGCTTTGTATGAATGTAAAGGCCGTCTTGAATCTCTTCACCTCCTCCCTTTGACAGCCTCGCCTTCAGATAATCCATCTCTCAGCCTTTTAAAGCTTGTGAATTTGAAGATGGATGGACTTCAACTCCCAGAAATCTTCAGCCAGGACTTGTGGACTTCGACTCCCAGAATTCCCCAGCCAGCATTTGTGGACTTCGACTCCCAGAATTCCCGTCAGGATATGTGGACTTCGACTCCCAGAATTCCCCAGGCAGCATTTGTGGACTTCGACTCCCAGAATTCCCCAGCCACCATTTGTGGACTTCGACTCCCAGAATTCCCCAGCCAGCATTTGTGGACTTCGACTCCCAGAATTCCTCAGCCAGGATTTGTGGACTTTGACTCCCAGAATTCCCCAGCCAGCATTTGTGGACTTCAACTCCCAGAATTCCCCAGCCAGCATTTATGGACTTCTTAATGTTGCACAGGATGAAAAAAAAAACCAAATTAATCCAAAGGCTTATCTAATTGAAATAAATTTGGGAGGAGGGGGACTGTGGCACCCCTCTCCCTGGGGAGGCCCAGTTTGTGCTGTGTTTTGACTTCAGATTCCTGCTTATTGCAGTAAACACACATATGTTCATAGTACGAATCCTAATCACCTTCTGCCTAAGATTAATCTGATAATTACTATAAAGTGTACACATTAAAAAAACAACCGCAAACCAGTTACCAGAATGATTAATAATACATTTCAGAGGGGAGAAAAGAGATTTCCTATTGCACGTCTTACCCCTTTGAAACCGCACCAGAACAGATGGGAGAGATTAGGAGTGACTCACTCTGGGGGCAGAAACAGACCGTGGATGTATGAGTTGAGGGCCAGAAACAAAGGGTGAAATTAGAAAATTTGAGCCCCCCGCAGAAGCAACCGTCTCCGAGAAAAGAAGAGCGCCTAGCAAAGCATCGAGAGACGCTGGTTCCATCTCATGCAAAACCTCTGCCACATGTTTCCAAACAGCTCCATGCTGCGAGGAGTGCGCTTGGCGCATCGCAGGGGAAAAGATTGGCATGGCTTCAGGACAGCACGAATGCCAGATCAGCAAGCCGGGGCGCAGGGAGTGATTACAAGAGACGGTTCAATTGCTTCGCCAGCAGGCTGAGAGCAATTGATTTTTGATGAAGGGCCATCAAGTTGGCGTCTGATTCTTTGCAAACACTCAGGGAAGACGTTCGGCCCGCATAAACGCCGGCTGTCATCTGCTTCATCAGTCCAGCCGCGGAGTCCGAAAGAGGACGGCGGAGAGGAAATGAATTTGATGAGAAATCTGGACTTGATTTTGCGAGGACAGAGAGAGAGAGAGAGAGAGAGAGAGAGAGAGAGAGAGAGAGAGAGAGAGAGAGAGAGAGAGAGAGGGAAGGCAGGGTCTGAAATCCCCCAACAATTACCTAAACTAGGTAACATCATGAGTGACAGTGGAGTTTGTGGAGAGGAGGAGGAGGGGAGGACTGTGGGGTCCTTGGTACTCTCTAAGCTTGGTTGTTTTTCTACAGACGTTTCATTACCCAACTACAGTAGGTAACATTTTCAATGCTAGAGGAGGAGGAGGAGGAGGAGGAGGAGGAGGAGGAGGAGGAGGAGGAGATGACTATGGGATCCTTGGAGCTCTCTTAACTTCTTGCAGACATCTCACTACCTAGCTAGGTAACATCCTCAATGCTAGAAGGGAGTGGGGTTTGTGGAGAGGAGGAGGAGGAGATGACTACGGAGTCCTTGGTGCTCTCTTAACTTCTTGCAGACATCTCACTACCTAGCAAGGTAACATCCTCAGTGCTAGAAGGGAGTGGGGTTAGTGGAGAGGAGGAGAGAGAAGGGGGAGCAGAAGGAGAGGACTGTGAAGTCCTTGGTGTTTTTCTGAGGTTGGTTGTTTTCTTGCAGACATTTGATTACCCAACTAGACCACATCATCAGTGCTACTATGGATGATATTACCTAGTTTGGGTAATGAAATAAAGATACTCAGATCTGCAGGCTTCACATCTGTCCACATCTTTTAAAAAAAACCTGACAGTTTTTTTAAAAAAAAACAAGTTTGGGGTAAACATCACAAAGTTGTAAAGTTAATCCTGGTCCAACTTCTCCAGCCCTTTCTATGTTGTAGCTCCACACCAGGCCACAAAGAGGTGGAAGTTGAAGAGGAGACGGAGGAGAACGTTAGCCCTCGACTTAGACTGCCAAAAGTCCTTAGTCTGGGTCAGAGGTGGGTTCCTACTGGTTCAGCCAGGTTCGGCCGAACTGGTCGTGGCATGGCGGCTTGGGTCGCAGTATCCGCAGTGACCCAGGCTGGCCACGCCCCCAAACTGGTTCCCCGGTCGCCGCCATCTTTTTTTCTTAGTTCTGTGCATCCACAGAACTATTTCTATTGAATTGCGCATACGCACACAGAGCGCATTCAATGCGTGCACGCGCACGAGCGAACTAGCAATAATAGTGGCCAGGACCCACCCCTGGTCTGGATCTATTTTCCTCCTCCTACATTCAGATTGCTTCAGTCAGTTCTTCTTACTCTGTTGGTGAAGAAATTGGAATGTTTTGAACTAAATTTAAGTCAGTGCTAAAAAGAAACTGACTGTTATTAGGCCAGGGGTGTCCAAACTTGGCAACTTTAAGACTTGTGGACTTCAACTCCCAGAATTCCCCAGCCAGCTGGCTGGGGAATTCTGGGAGTTGAAGTCCACAAGTCTTAAAGTTGCCAAGTTTGGACACCCCTGTATTAGGCCAACAATAGAAAGTTCCTTTTCTTCTTCCTCCTCCGTTTCATCTTTCACTTCCTCCTCTTTTTCTTCCTCGTCTCCTCTTCCTCTTCTTCTTCTTTCTCTTCCTTCCCCCTTTCTGCCTCTTCCGTTTGTCTCTCCTTTTCTTTTTCCTTTTCTTCTTCCTCTTCCTCCCCCTCTTCTCCCTCTTTTTCTTCTTTCATTCTTCTTCCTCTTGTCCCTCATTTTCTTCTTTCTCTTTTTTCCTCTTCTCCTCCTCTCCCTCTTTTTCTTCTTTCCTTCCCCTTTCCTACTTCTTCCTCTTGTCCATCCTTTTCCTCTTCTCTTCCTTCTCTTATTATTTCTCTTCCTCCTCCTTTTCTTCTCTCTCCCCCCACTTCTTCCTCCTTTTCATTCTCTTCTCCTTTTCCTGTTCCTCTCCTTCTTCCTCCTCCTCTTTGGGTATTTTTCTTCCTCCTCTTCTTCCTCTTACTAATCAAGGAGAGAAGCAACATAGGAGAAATTTCCTGACAGTGAGAACAATTAACCAGTGGAACAATTTGCCTCCAGAAATTGTAGGTGCTTCATCACTGGAGGCTTTTAAGAAGAGACTGGGCAACCACTTGTCTGGAATGGTATAGGGTCTCCTTCTTGAGCTAGGGGTTGGACTAGAAGACCTCCAAGGTCCCTTCCAGCTCTGTTGTTCTGTTACTCTGTTATTCTGTTCCAAGCTTTGCCCAATGCAGGATTTCATCATTACCACATCTTCAATGGTGGCTTCATCTAGCTTTATTTAAAGATATTTTCAGAGTCCAATCTTTCTGTAAGACTCTTAAACCAATCTGGTTTGATTGATTATGTGCCATCAACTGGGTCTTGACTCCTAGAGACCACAGAGTTAGATTAATCTCCATGGAAACCTGATTTACTGGTTGGAATTTCTTCTAGTATAGAATGATTAAAAGGGTACCTGGAGATCACTTATTCCAACCCCTTATTCCTCACCCAGAATCTGATTTTTTTAAAAAATAGAATAACAGAGTTGGAAGGGACCTTGGAGGTTTTCTAGTCCAACCCTCTGCTTAGGCAGGAAACTCTACACCACTTCAGACAGATGGCTATCCAACATCTTCTTAAAGACTTCAAGTGTTGGAGCATTCACAACTTCTGGAGACAAGTTGTTCTACTGATTAATTGTTCTGACTGTGAGGAAATTTTTCCTTAGTTCTAAGTTGCTTCTCTCCTTGATTAGTTTCCACCCATTACTTCTTGTTCTACCCTCAGGTGCCTTGGGGAATAGCTTGACTACCTCTTCTTTGTGGAAACCCCTGAGATATTGGAACACTGCTATCATGTCTCCCCTGGTCCTTCTTTCTCTTAAGCTAGACATACCCAGTTCCTGCAACCGTTCTTCCTATGTTTTAGCCTCCAGTCCCCTAATCCTCTTTGTTGCTCTTCTCTGCACTCTTACCATCTCTAAAGCGCTCCATGGCTCAGGACCTAGTTACTTGCGGGATCGCATCCTACCACACACTTCCCTGCGACCTATCCGCTCTCACAGAGAGGGACTCCTCCGGGTGCCGTCCACTAAGCAGTGCCAACAGGCGGCGCCTAGGAGTAGAGCCTTCTCTGTGATGGGCCCAACCCTCTGGAATGACCTCCCCCCCGATATTAGAACCACCACCGACTTCCGCTCCTTCCGACAAAAACTGAAGACTCACCTGTTCCATTTAGCCGGCTTGGCCCATTCATAGTCTTATTCTACCTCCTGGCAGATATTTTTAATTGGGTATTTTTTAGGGGTTATTTTAAATATTGTTTTTAAATGCTTTGCTTTATGTACAGTTTCTTATAGCCTCCTCTTTTAGGTACTGAGTATGTAATTATGTTTGTACTTTCGATTTATTTATGTGTTTTATCTGACTGTACACCGTCCCAAGTCCCTTTGGGGAGAGGGGCGGTATAAAAGTTCAAATAAAGTAAGTAAAGTAAAGTAAGTCCAGAGTCTCCACATCTTTTTTACATCGTGGCGACCAAAACGGAATGCTGTATTCCAAGTGTGGCCTTGCCAAGGAATCCGTTGCTATACAGGTAGTCCTCGATTTACGACCGCAGTTGGCATCGGAATTTCCACGGCTAAGATCGTTAAGTGAGCTGTGTCCAATTGTATGACCTTTTCCCCCATAGTTGTTAAAGCAAATTGCTGCATTTGTTAAGTGACTCATGCGGTCGTTAAGCGAACCTGGCTTCCCCCATTGACTTGGCTTGTCAGAAGCTGGCTGGGAAGGTTACAAGTGTTGATCACGTGACCAGGATACCGCAGCCATCATAAGTATGTCCTGGTTTCCACACGCTCAAATTTTGATCACACAGGGGATACTCAACCATTGTAGGTGCAGGAACCGGTTATAAGTCCCTTTTTTCAGTGTGGTTGTAATTTTGAACGGTCGCTAAAGAAATGGTTGTAAGTCGAGGACTACTGTGGTGTCATCTCTCAATTCAAGCACACTCAGGGCATGGCCAGTGATGTTGTGCGTGCTTTTAGATGGCTTAATTGACCGTTTTTGATCAAAGAAAAGAATGTAAGTACTTTGTTTCCACTTGGAAACCACTTCTGGACTTTCTACCTGAGGTGGGGGGGAAAATGAAACTTTGATTTTAGGTTTTACTGATTAGATTGATTGGTTGTTATAGAAATGGCTAGTTTATAATATTATGGAAAAGTAAAAAGTTGAGGTTTGATGTTAATGCCTTATCCTACTGCAACAGAGGGAGTCGGTGCATTCCCCACCCTTTCCCTCCCTCTCTTCTTCGACACTTCTCTCTTCCCCCTCCCCTCCCCTCTGGGTCCTATTATTTCCTTTTGTATTTTTGTATTTTATACTATAAACTAATACAAAAATTAGAAGTGAGAATGCTTTCTTTCTTTCTTTTTCTTTCTTTCTCTTTTCCATCTTTCTCTTTCTTCCTTTCTCTTTCTCTCATTCCCTCTTTCTCTCTTCCCTTCCTTTCTTCCTTCCTTTCTTTTTCTCTCATTTTCTTTTTCCTCTTTCTCTTTCTTCTTTTACTTCCTCTCTCTCTCACTCTTCCTCTCTCTCTCCTTTCTTTCTTTCTTTCTTTCTTTCTTTCTTTCTTTCTTTCTTTCTTTCTTTCTTTCTTTCTTACTTTCTCTTTATTATTTCACCTTTCTCTTTCTTCCCTTTTCTTCCTCTTTCTTTCTTTCTCTCATTCTCTTTCTCTTTCTCTCTCTTTTCTTTCTTTCTTTCTGCCTCTTTTTCATCTGATTCTTTCTTCATTTTTCTTCCTCGCTCTTTCTTTCTCTCACTATTCCTTTCTTTCTTTTTCTTTTTCTCTTCTTTCTCTTTTTTCTCTCTCTCTTACTGTCCCTCTCTTTCTTTTTCCATATCTCTCTCTCTCTCTCTCTCCCTCTCTCTCTCTCTCTCTCCTCTCCTCTCCTCTCCTCTCCTCCCCTCTCCTCTCTCTCTCTCTCACACACACACACAGGGTGGATGCAGGACAAGCCCCACATTAAATCGAACAGATTTGGAATTCCAACAATAAAGAAAGTTTGGCGTTCAGGGTTGAACTGTGGGAATCCTTGATGCTCTCAGAGCTTGGAGGTTTCCTTGCAAGCATTTTATCAGGCGTGCCCTGATGATGTTACCTAGCTGGGTAGTGAAATGTCTTCAAGAAAACCACAGATTTGGGATTAAAAATGGCATTCCGTCGATGTGCTGACTCCCTGCGTATCACATCAAACATGACCATTCAAAGGTGGCTTTTGGGATGGACCCGTGAGAGAACATCTCAGGTTTAAAGGGGCTGTGGGAGTGAGGGGTGGGAGAGAGAGACTCTGGGATTTGCACACCCCATGATCTAATTAATTCATAATGGAGGGAAGAATTAAAATTGGATTCGTAATTGCAGCACTAACTGCACGAGACCTCTGGGGAGGGAGAGGATCAGCAGCTACAAGGACTTTCACCACCAACCCAGAGTCCCTTCCTGCAAAGCCGCTTGGAATCCCCTTCCCCTTCCCTGGGGGGCTGGTGCTGATGAAAAAGAACCCGGGAGCCGGCTGGCTTTCTTCCAAAAATTTGCAGCCCTGGACACAATGTTCCCTCCACTACTTCCACGAAGCCGGCACAGAAAGAAAGAGAGAAAAGGAGAAAAAAATAATAATAAGGCAGCTATTGAATATGGAGAGAACGTGGCTCAGAGAGGAACAGAGAGAAACAGCAAGTGGAAGGTAGGAAATCCGAAACTGTCCAAGTAGAGGAAGACAATTCACCCACTGCATTCAGTTTTGGTCGCCACGATGTAAAAAAAGATGTGGAGACTCTAGAAAGAGTGCAGAGAAGAGCAACAAAGAGGATTAAGGGACTGGAGGCTAAAACATATGAAGAACGGTTGCAGGAATTGGCTATATCTACAGAGGGATAG
Organism: Natrix helvetica; assembly: GCF_964273705.1. Taxonomy (NCBI): domain Eukaryota; kingdom Metazoa; phylum Chordata; class Lepidosauria; order Squamata; family Natricidae; genus Natrix; species Natrix helvetica. The sequence continues at coordinate 9,927,394 of NC_138548.1, forward strand.
AATCAAGATCACGTGAAGGGTTAATACCACTTTATAATGCCTTGGTAAGGCCACACTTGGAATATCTTGCATTCAGTTCTGGTCACCACGATGTAGAAAAGCTGTGGAGACTCTAGAACTAGAGTGCAGAGAAGAGCAACAAAGATGATTAGGGTACTGGAGGCTAAAACCTACGAAGAACGGTTGCAGGAACTGGGTATGTCTAGCTTAAGAGAAAGAAGGACTAGGGGAGACATGATAGCAGTGTTCCAATATCTCAGGGGTTTCCACAAAGAAGAGGGAGTCAAACTATTATCCAAGGCACCTGAGGGTAGAACAAGAAGCAATGGGTGGAAACTAATCAAGGAGAGAAGCAACTTGGAACTGAGGAGAAAATCCCTGACAGTGAGAACAATTAACCAGCGGAACAGATTGCCTCCAGAAATTGAGTGATTTATCATTGGAGGTTTTTAAGAAGAGATTGGAGCACCATTTGTCTGAAAGGGTATAGGGCCATGATGGTAAGCCACAGGTGGCACGCAGAGCCATATCTGCTGGCACGCGAGCTGTCAGATCAAGTGTGCATGTACGCTGATGATTTTCGGCCTTCTGGAGGGCCAGGGGAGGCCGTTTTTGCCCTCCCCAGGCTCTGGGAAAGCCTCAGGAGCCTGGGGAGGGTGAAAAACAGGCTCAACTGGCCTACCAGAAGTTGGTCTCCAAACTTCCGGTTGGCCCCTAGACTCCCAGCCTGAGGATTCGATGGTCTTTGTTCTAAAAGTTTTCCTCGGATTCTCCAGCGGGGGTGGAAGGTTTACGTTGATTCCCACCTGCGCATCAGGTGCAATCTTCATCGGAAGGGATGTAGCCCCAGGCTCTGAATCTATTGCAAAACAGGAAATTGCTTTCCCCTTCTTGACACCATTTTTTAAATTAAAAAGAAAAGGAATAAAAAGAAAGAATAAGAACCGTACAGAGAGGGAAACTAGCCGAAAGGAATCTGGAGGAAATGTCATGGTGGTTGTTGTAGGTGACATTGAGAGATTTATGCTGGTCGTCCTCACTTGTTGTTGTTAGTCGAGCAGTCATGTTTGACCCATCGCGACCCCATGGACAATGTTCCTCCAGGCCGTCCTGTCCTCTACCATCCTCTGGAGTCCATTTAAGCTCAGGGCTACTGCTTTGGTGACTCCATCCATCCCCCTCATTCTCTGCCGTCCCCTTCTTCTTTTGCCCTTCATCGTTCCTAACATGAGGCTCTTCTCCAGGGAGTCCTTTCTTCTCATCAGGTGGCCAAAGTCTTTGAGTTTCCTCTTCAGGATCTGGCCTTCTAAAGAGCGGTCAGGGTTGATCTCCTCTAGGACTGACCAGTTGGATTGCCTTGCAGTCCAGGGGACTCGCAGGAGTCTTCTCCAGCACCAGAGCCCAAAGGCCTCCATTCTTTGGCGCTCAGCCTTCCTTATGGTCCAACCTTCACAGCCATCCATTGCAACTGGGAAAACCAGAGCCTTGACTAGACCCACTTGTGTTGGCAGGGAGATGTCTCTGCTTTTTAGTAGGCTGTCTAGATTTGCCGTCCTCACTTAGCGACCCCAATTGCTATTAGTGATTTGGTCACAAAGCATTATGGCCGTTAAACCAAACATCATGTGTGACCATATAACCTTGCTTCTTCTCTGGTCATTAAGCAAATTACCCACAATCTTTAAGTGAGACATACAGTGTATGATTCACCTAACAACTGCAATGATTCACTTAATGACTGCGGCAAACAGGATGTAAAAATGGGGCCAAGCTCCCTTAACAACTGCCTTGCTTAACCCCTGGGGTGAAGGTGGAACTTTGAAACGGATAAAACAGGTCGTCCTCGACGTACGACCAATTTTCCGTTGCTAAGTGAGACATTTGCTAAGTGAGTTTTGCTCCATTTTACGATCTTTCCTGTCACCGTTGTTAACTGAATCATCACAGTTGTTAAGTTAGTAACATGGTTGTTAAGTGAATCTGGCTTCCTCCCTGACTTTGCTTGTCAGAAGGTCGCAAAAGGGGATTGTATCACCCAGGACACTGCGACCGTCATAAATGTGAGTCGGCTGTGAAGCATCTCAATGTAAATCACATGACCACGGGGATGCTGCAATGGTCATCTGTGTGAAAAATGGCCATAGGTCACTTTTTCAGTGCCATTGTAACTTCAAACGGGCACTAAATGAATGTAAATGTTGGAAGTTGAGGACTACCTGTACAAACCCAGTAGGAGTCAGTTGCCAAGCATCTGACTGCTGATCACGTCTTTTAACAACGCCATAATCCCTTGCAGGGCGGAGTCTGGGCATCTGAATGGAGCTAGCACATTGTATTAGTGGCCCGATGCCTTTCCTGTTGCCAGCGCGGAGTTTTGTTCAGCAGATATATTCCCAGTGTGCCCAGAGGGAGAAATAGCTGCCTCTACCTAGGATCGAACTCGCAGCCTCCCGATTGTGAGGCGAGAGCTCCACTCCTAGGCCAGCGCACTACTCCTTGTCAATCATGTGACCATGGGGAGGCCCAAACGGTCGTAAGTGTGAAAAAAAAACTCACGCCACTTTTTCCTCAGTGCCGTAGTAACTTTGAATCATCCCTAAACCAACTGTTGTAAGTTTGAGGGCTACGATCGGTAAATGGATCTTCTGGGAAGCCTGCTGTAGTAACTTCAAATGGTTGCTAAGCAACCGGTCGTAAGTCGAGGACTGCCTGCGCTTGAAAATGAGCAAGGGCTTGCATTTAGACTGGAGAACTAGGTCAGTGTCCTGTGGTTTATTTTCCTGGGCCATTTAATTGCAGTGAAGGCCAAGAGGAAAAGAGAGCAGCTTCAGGGGGGTGATTATTGATTTGACACCTGCAAATGATCTGGTTGACAAACAGGAGCTCAAGCCAAGTTTACAGGTAGTCCTCGACTTACAACGGTTCTATTTAGGGACCGATGTGACCACGGCACTGGGGAAAAAAAGTGACTTCTTTTTCACACAGGACCTGCTGCAGCCACTGACTCATAGTTATGACGGTCACGGCGCCTGGGGTCACGCGACCCGCTTTTATGACTTCCTGACGGGCAAAGTGAATGGGGAAGCCAGACTCACTTAACTACAGGTAGTCCTGTACTTATGATGACAGTTGAGCCCAACATTTCTGTTGCTAAGCGAGACATTTCTTCAGTGACTTTTGCCCCATTTAATGACCTTTCTTGCCACAGTTGTTAAGTGAATCATTGCAGTTCATAAGTCAGCAACATGGTTGTTAAGTGCATCGGGCTTTCCCCTTGACTTTGCTGGTCAGAAGGTCGCAAGAGGGGATCACGTGACGCTGCAACCGTCATAAGTATGAGTCAGCTGCCAGGTGTCTGAATTCTGATCACGTGACCATGAGGATACTACAAAGGTCGCAAGTGTGAAACACAGTCCTAAGTCACATTTTTGGCGCCGTTGTAACTATGAACGGTCACTAAGCAAAATGTTGTAAGTCGAGGACCACCTGTTATTTAACAAATGCAGTGATTCACGTCACAACTGCAGCAAGGAAGGTCATAAAATGGAGGAAAACTCCCTTAACCGATGTCTCGTTTAGAGACCGAAATGTTGAGGCAGATATGGTGGGGGCCGAGGGCCAAATGATGTTCGGAGGACGCGGGTTTGCTGTTTGAGAGCAATCGCGTGTTCCGACCCTCATCGCCCTTCTTTCACCCCTGGGTGCCTGGGATTACAGGACCCTGGTCTCCGGCTGGTGTCGCTTAACGCCAGGTCTGTGGTACATAAGGCTCCCCTCATTTACGACCTCATACAAGAGGGTAGAGCGGACCTGGCGTGCATTACGGAGACCTGGTTGGGCCATGAGGGGTGTGTGCCCCTGAGCGAACTATGCCCACCAGGCTTCCGGGCGTTTCACCAGCCGAGAGTCCAGGGCAGGGGCGGGGGGGGGTAGCGGTGGTTATTAGGGAAAGTCTCAGACCTCATGAGGTCACTGTGCCTCAGATAGGCGGGTGTGAGTCCCTCTTTGTGAAGTGGGGCCTTGGAGCTCAGGTGGGCCTTTTTGTTACATACCTGTCTCCCTGCTATGTTTCATCAGCCCTGCCGGAGCTGTTGGATGTATTAGCTGGATTGGCGGTTGATTTCCCCAGGCTCATGGTCCTGGGGGATTTCAATCTGCCTTCCATTGGCGAGACATCCGAGTCAGCTCGGGAGTTCATGGCTTCCATGACAGCTATGGACCTAACTCAGTTAATTCAAGACCCCACCCATAATGGGGGACACACGCTCGACCTGATGTTTGTCTCTGGGCAGTGGATGAATGATCTAGATTTAGGGGATATTTCTATTCAACCCTTGTCATGATCTGATCATTTCCTCATCAGGCTTGACTTCCATACCGCTACCCCTCGCTGCAGGGAGGCGGAACCAACTAGATGGTTCCGCCCCAGGCACCTGATGGACCCCGAAAGGTTTCTGATGGAGCTTGGGACATTTCCTGAATCCCTTGCTCACAACTCGACCGAAGCCCTAGTGGGAGCCTGGGATAGGGCTGCCGCTGGGGCTTTGGATCGTGTTGTGCCTTTGCGGCCTCTGACCCGGTGTCGATCCCGGATGGCTCCCTGGTTTACCGGGGAGCTCCGGGAGATGAAACGCCAGAAAAGACGCCTAGAGAGTGGCTGGAGGGCCAGCCGGTCCGAATCTGATCAAACACTAGTAAGAATTTATATTAAATCCTACTTAGTGGCGATAGAAGCGGCAAAACGGCAATATTTTCCCGCTCTTATCGCATCCACAGATAACTGCCCAGCCGCCCTGTTTAGAGTGACCCGCTCCTTACTTAACCAAGGAACTGGGGAAGACCCCTTGCAGGGTAGGACTGAAGAATTTGTTCAGTATCTGCAGGATAAAATTGCTCAGATCTGGACAGGCTTGGACTCTGACTGGGTAGATTCGGGCGAGCCGACGGGGATGAATCTTGAGGAGACAATCTGGGATGGGTTTGACCCTGTGACCCCCGAAGGCATGGACAGGATTATGGGGAGACTCAGTGCTGCCACTTGTGTGCTGGACCCGTGTCCTTCTTGGTTAGTTTCGGCTTCCTGGGAGGAGACACGAGGCTGGCTCCAGGCGATTACCAACACTTCATTGAGAGAGGGTTTTTTTCCCACCGCCTTGAAGGAGGCGGTGGTGAGGCCCCTCCTCAAGAAGCCTTCCCTGGACCCAGCTTCTTTAGCCAACTATCGTCCGGTCTCCAACCTTCGCTTTGTAGCGAAGGTTGTCGAGAGTGTGGTAGCACGTCAGCTTCCCCAGTACCTGGATGAAGCTGTCTACCTGGATCCATTTCAGTCGGGTTTCAGGCCCGGGTACTGCACGGAGACGGCATTGGTCGCGTTGGTCGATGATCTCTGGCTGGCCCGGGACAGGGGCTGTTCCTCTGTCCTGGTCCTATTAGACCTCTCGGCGGCTTTCGATACCATCGACCATGGTATCCTACTGTGCCGACTCGGGGGGTTGGGAGTGGGGGGCACCGTTTTATGGTGGTTCTCCTCCTACCTGTCGGATAGGTCGCAGTTTGTGTTGACTGGAGGGCAGAGATCGACCCCCAGGCGCGTCACTTGTGGGGTGCCCCAGGGGTCGGTTCTCTCACCCCTCCTGTTCAACATATACATGAAACCGCTGGGCGAGATCATCCGTGGTTTTGGGGTACGGTATCATCAATATGCTGATGATACCCAACTTTTCATCTCTACCCCAAACCACCCAAACGATGCCCTCGACGTGATGTCCCGATGCCTGGAGGCTGTGCGGATCTGGATGGGGAGGAACAGGCTCAAGCTCAATCCCTCCAAGACTGAGTGGCTGTGGTTTCTGTCATCCCGATTTGTACATCTTGTTCCATCTTTGACGAAAGGAGGAGAAATTTTAGCCCCCTCAGAGAAGGCCCGCAATCTGGGAGTCCTCCTGGATACATGGCTTAGTTTAGAAGAACACCTGACGGCCATGACCAGGGGGGCCTTTTACCAGGTTCGCCTGGTACGTCAGTTGCGCCCCTTCCTGGATCGGGATGCTCTGTGCACAGTCACTCATGCCCTCGTCCTTTCTCGCCTGGACTACTGCAATGCTCTCTACATGGGGCTGCCCTTGAAGAGCACCCGGAGGCTTCAGCTGGTCCATAATGTGGCCGCGCGGGTTGTCCTGGGGGTACCTAGATGCTCCCATGTTACACCCCTTTTAGGCAGCATGCACTGGTTGCCGGTTGTTTTCCGGGTGCGATTCAAGGTATTAATTATGACCTTTAAAGCGCTCCATGGCTTAGGCCCAAGGTACCTGCGAGACCACCTACTGCCACCACTAGCCTCCCACCGTCCAGTACAATACCATAGAGTTGGCCTCCTCAGGGTGCCGTCGGCCAGGCAGTGTCTGCTGGTGACCCCCAGGGGGAGAGCCTTCTCTGTGGGAGCGCCTTCCCTCTGGAATGAGCTGCCCCCGGAGCTCCGCATAATCCCTGACCTCCGGTCCTTCCGACGCGCCCTAAAAAGTTGGCTTTTCCAGCAAGCCGGCCTGGCCTGTTAATTCTAATTTTAACTTATTTTAAATGTATTTTTAAAAAAATTCGGTTTGTTTTTTTGGAAATGGGTTTAATCTTTTTTTTAACTTTTGAGATGTATGTTTTTTAATGTTGTACGCCGCCCTGAGTCCCTTTGGAGAAGGGCGGCATATAAATCCAAATAAACCAAACCAAACCAAACTACGGCCGTAAGTCAAGGACTGCCCATCCCGAACCCACCAAAAACTCTTCTGGATCTCCGTTCTTACCTAAGCAGGATTGGCAGGCGAGAAGAACCACGATCCACGCCAGGGTGAGTGGCATCCTGAAACTCATCGCGCACCGCAGCTGCAAAGAGATGACAATGGCAGGCGTTTCAATTTCCCTGGTGTTTTATCCCCCTTTCTTTGAAACGCGAATCTGTGTCCGTGAGGCACATTTTAAATTATGCAGGTGCACGCTTCCAGCCATCTCCCCCCGCTCGGTCGCTCCACCAAGCTGGCACACCAGGAAGACATGACTTGGAGTGGGAGAAGAAAAAGGAAGAGGGGGCTTCACTCTGATTCAACTGTTTTTTTTTGCTCCAACGAGCCAAGAAAGAGGGGCTGTGAAAAGGAATTAGCCTGGGATGGGCTCAAGATAGAGAAGGATCTGGACAGACTTGAACACTGGGCGCTATCTTACAAAATGAAATCCAAGGGTGAAAAAAGTTAGGCCCTACATTTAGGCAAGAAAAGCCACATGCACAGGTAAGAGTATAGGTGGTACCTGGCTCAATAGTAGTGAGAGGGATCTTGGAGTCCTAGTGGACAACCATTTAAATAGGAGCCAGCTGTGTGCAGCAGCTGCCAAAAAACCCAACACAGTTCTAGGCTGCATAAACAAAGGGATGGAATCAAGATCACGTGAAGGGTTAATGCCACTTTATAAACCCTTGTTAAGGCCACACTTGGAATACGGCATCCAGTTTTGGTCACCATGATGTAAAAGCAGGTGCTGAGACTCCAAAAAGAGTGCAGAGAAGAGCAACAAAGATGATTAGGGGACTGGAGGCTGAAACATATGAAGAATGGTTGCAGGAACTGGGTATGACTAATGTTTAATGAAAAGAAGGACTAGGGGAGACATGATAGCAGTCTTCCAATATCTCAGGGGATGCCACAAAGAAGAGGGAGTCAAGCTATTCTCCAAAGCACCTGAGGGCAGAACAGGAAGCAATGGGTGGAAACTAATCAAGGAGAGAAGCAAGTTAGAACTAAGGAGAAATTTCCTGACAGTTAGAACAATTAATCAGTGGAACAGAAGTTGCCTCCAGAAGTTGTGGATGCCCCAACACTGGAAGTCTTTAAGAAGATGTTGGATAGCCATTTGTCTGAAACGGTATAGAGTTTCCTGCCTAGGCAGGGGGTTGGACTAGAAGACCTTCAAGGTCCTTTGTAACTATTCTATTCTATTCTATTCTGTTCTATTCTATTCTATTAAGATGTACCTTGCATGGTCCACAAAGGGGGCTCGGGAGGATTAAGGTCAAAGCAATCTGGAATTAAGGAGGAATTTCCTGACAGTGAGAACAATCAATCAGTGGAACAGAATTTGCCTCCAGAGGTTGTGAATGCTCCAACACTGAAAGTCTTTAAGGAGATGTTGGATAGCCATTTGTCTGAAACGGTATAGGGTTTCCTGCCTTTCTCTCTCTCTCTTTCTCTATGTCTGTCTGTCTGTCCCTCTATCTATCCCTCACTATATATCCTATATCTCCTTTAAAATCCATCCATCCATTCAATCTATCCACTCCTCCAACTAGTCTCCCTTTCCGTTTCTCACCTCACCTTCTTCTCCAATCTTCAACGTAAGGACTCCCTCCCCCATTTGAATTACTTTTTGGTAAAGAAACCAAGTTGGAAAGGGCTTTGGGGATGTCCCGGTGAAATTCCAATCAGCCATCCTGAAAACCATGTTGGTGAGATCGATAACCTCCGATTATCTCAAGATGAGACCTGGTGTACTGATGGGCTTTTGAATGGCTCCTGCTTGGCGACTGTCAGCAAGCCACCTTGATTGTTTTTTAACTATTATTATTTCATTTATTAAATTTATATGCCCATCTCACTGCAAAACACTTCATTGTTCTATGGTTGATGCATTGCACTGATGATGTTACCTAGTTTGGAGCATGAAACGCCTGCAAGAAAAGCATTACGCTTGGAGACCCTAAATTTCATCCCAGGGCTACAAATATTCTCCTTTACTGATACATTTCCCACCAGAGATCGCCTCTGCATCTCACACAGGCTGGGTATCTTCCTATCCTAATGCTTCTCTCCCCTCCTTCCTCCCTGCCCATCTCCTATGCCTTTAAACATTTTCATCGGAGTAAAAAATTTTTTAAAAATCAAATAGACAATTTTTCTCTTCCTGCAAGGCTGCCTACTTTCCCGAGAGCTGAATTTCCAGGCAGCCAAAGGATTGGATGGTCCTGTTAGCCTTGGTTGTTCTGGAGGGCAAAGCTGGAGTTGAACGTTTCATGGCAACTAAGATTTTATTTATATAGAATTGAATTAGAATAGAATAGAGTATAGAGCAGAGTAGGGTGTAGAGTAGAGTAGAGTAGAGTAAAATCGAGTATAGAGTAGAGTTGAGTCAAGTAGAGTGTAGAGTAGAATAGAAACGAATAGAGTAGAGTAGGATAGAGTGTAGAGTAGAATAGAGTAGAGTAAAGTTGGATGGAGTGTAGAGTAGAGTAGAGTAAAATCGAGTATAGAGTAGAGTTGAGTCAAGTAGAGTGTAGAGTAGAATAGAAACGAATAGAGTAGAGTAGGATAGAGTGTAGAGTAGAATAGAGTAGAGTAAAGTTGGATGGAGTGTAGAGTAGAGTAGAGTAAAATCGAGTATAGAGTAGAGTTGAGTCAAGTAGAGTGTAGAGTAGAATAGAATATGAATAGAGTAGAGTAGGATAGAGTGTAGAGTAGAATAGAGTAGAGTAAAGTTGGATGGAGTGTAGAGTAGAGTGTAGAGTAAAGTAGAGTAGAGAATAGAGTAGAGTAGGGTGGAATAGAATAGAATAGAATAGAATAGAATAACAGTTGGAAGGAACCTTAAAGGTCTTCTAACTTTTGGAGCCAAGTCCTTACACTGATTAATTGTTCTCACTGTCAGGAAATTTCTCCTCAGTTCTAAGTTGCTTCTCTCCTTGATTAGTTTCCACCCATTGCTTCTTGTTCTGCCCTCAGGTGCCTTGGAGAATACTTTGACTCCCTCTTCTTTGTGGCAACCCCTGAGATATTGGAACACAGCTATCATGTCTCCCCTGGTCCTTCTTTTCATTGAACGAGACATTAAACAAGACGCTAAACTAAACAGTTAGTTGTATTTTGCCTTCATTGTTTTTACAAAATAGCTCAAGGCGGCGAATATATCTAACATAACTTCCCCCACCTATTTTCCCATGACCCGGTGAGGTGGATTGGGCTGAAAGAGGGAGAGGGACTGGCCCATATGGGTCATTTAAGACCAGGAGTTTGGACACAAACTGTGCAATTGGAAGATTTCAGCCTTGAATAAAGGTAAAGGTTCCCCTTGCACATATGTGCTAGTCGTTCCTGACTCTAGGGGGCGAGGCTCATCTCCGTTTCAAAGCCGAAGAGCCAGCTCTCTCCATGGTCATGTGGCTGGCATGACTCAACGCCAAAGGCGCACGGAACGCCATTACCTTCCCACCAAAGGTGGTTCCCATTTTTCTACATGCATTTTTTACTTGCTTTCGAACGGCTAGGTTGGCAGAAGCTGGGACAAGTAACGGGAGCTCACTCCATTACGTGGTGCTAGGGATTCGAACTGCCGAACTGCCGACCTTTCTGATCGACAATCTCAGCAGTCTTAGCCACTGAGCCGCCGTGTCCCACAGCCTTCAATAGCTGACCTCTAATGCACCCTTCTATGGCAGGGCTGTCCGAAATGGCTAACTTTTAAGATTGGTGGACTGCAACTCCCAGAATTCCCCAGCCAGTATGCCTGGCTGGGGAATTCTGGGAATTGAAGTCCACCAGTCTTAAAGTTGCTGAAGTTGGACAGACCTGCTCTAAAGCTACTGTTCTTTCAATGATTTTTCTTTTTAAAACAGAAACAGGTCTTTTGACAGCAGATTCTTACATCCTCCCCTATCCCTGATTAAAATCCGTTTCTCTTCATTGTCAAAGGAGAGTAAGTTTAGCCTATGGTGCCCCAAAAGAACCAGGAGGTGTCTGATAGCATCTTTTCTGCTTTAAACCAAAGCAGAAACTTTTTGTGATCTGGAGCTCCCCTCATCCGGTGCATTTCTCTTCTCTCAATGCTTCTCTCCATCTGCGACTACACAACACGCTCTTTGCTTCTTTTAACAACATTCTTCAAGGGGGGAAAAAAAACAACCCTCACATCCTTTGTCTCTATTGCTCTGCATGCAGGACATTAACAGGGTGGGCTTGGAAAGTCTCAAGAGGGGTCGTAAGAGAGCTGTTGGGTTTGTGATGGCAAATACGGCCTTGGCCAAGCTCTGAAAACCAGGAGTTGGCAAAGTCTTGTCTGTACCACCCCCCAGCCCCATCTCTTCGCTCAGGACCTAAAAAAAGGGGGGGCACTGCAATTAATCTCCCCGTTGCTCTGCGACGTGAGGAGAGCCTCATCGTTCCCTTCTCTGGCTTCTAACTCCGTCCTGCTGTTCCTTTTCTGCAAAATGATACTTTGAAAAGATGGTACTTACCTCCGAGCGAAGCTTTGGCTGCCGTGGTTTTGGAAAATCATCGCTTCTCGCACACCGATGCAAATGGGGCGCGCTGGTTTTCTAGACAAAAGGCAGGCAAGCAGGGAGAGAAAAATCACGAGGACTTTCGGCTTTCATTCTGGATGTTTGAAACCTCGGCAATTTCTTGCCTGCCACAGAAATGTATGCGGTCTCTGCTTTTGAAAAGAGTCCCCAAAACCCCCTCTGACTGGTTCTAGAATAGAGGGCCCTCCCTCCCCTGGGTTAGAAGAGAGAGAGAGGGAGAGGGAGAGAGGGAGAGAGAGAGGGAGAGAAACTTAGAGAGAGAGAGAGAGAGAGAGAGAGAGAGAACTGGGAAAGAAGATGTGAGTGAGAGAGAGAGAGAGAGAAAGAGAGAAAAAAACACACACACAGAGGAAGATATTGGAAAGAAGAAGTGAGTGAGAGAGAGAGAGAGAGAGGAAGAGAGAAAGTGAAACACACAGACAGAGGAAGAAAAAGTGGTAGAGAAAAAGAGAGAAAGAGAAGAGAGAAAAAGAGGAAGAGAGAAAGTGAGAAAGAAAGAGGGAAAGAGAATGGGAGAAAGTGAGAGAAAGAGTCAAAAACAGAGAGATATGTGTGTGAGAAAGAAAGAGATAAATGAGAGAGAGAGAGAGAAAGAGATAAACGAGAGAGAGAAAGAAAGAGAGAGAGAAGAGAGAAAAGAGGAAGAGAGAAAGAGAGAGAGAAAGAGAATGGGGGAGAGAAAGTGAGAGAATGAGACAAAAACAGAGAGAAAGAGAGGTGTGTGTGTGTGTTGAGAGAGAAAGAAAGATAAACAAGAGGGAGAGAGAAAGAGAGAAGAGAAAAAAGAAAGAGGAAGAGAGAAAGTGAGAGAAAGAGACAAAAACAGAGAGAGAGAGAGAGAAAGAGATGTGTGAGAGAAAGAATGAAAGAGAGAAACAACAGAGAGGGAGGGAGGGAGGGAGGGAGGGAGAGAGAGAGAGAGAGAGAGAGAGAGAGAGAGAGAGAGAGAGAGAGGTAGGTTCCAATCTAGCATAAAACCCACTTCCGTACTGGTTAAGGCAGAAAGCTCACTTCAAATGGGAAACTGGAGCTCCATCTCATACAGATAAAAGCTGCAAAGCCTCCGGAGGCTGAGAGGAACAGGTGAGGGGAGAGCAAAGCTTTGTACAAGCTGCCTGTTATGAAGGGGTGTGGCCTATACTCCCTGGCCAATCAGCAGAAAGCTGGAGCGAGGAGTCCGAAGAGCCCAGCCTGAAGATGCCAGAGGAGAAAATGGGGCAACCTGTGAAGTTGGTACTAGACTTCAGGGCACCTGGTGGTTTCCCTTAACATTATTTTCCTTTCTTATATGCCAACAAATCAAGTCAGGTTTCTCCCTCAAAAGCACTGATGACCCAGGTTCAAATTCTCCTGCTTTGGACATATGATGTGAAGACTCATCTGTCTGAAGGAGGCTCTGAGGCTGGGAAAGGTGGAATCACCAGGAGACAGTGCGTTCTAGTCCCACCTTAGGCGTAATAACAGACTGGGTGACTTTGGGCCAATCACCAGCAGACGGTGAGTTCTAGTCCTGCCTTAGGCACAAAAAACAGCTGGGCTACTTTGGGCCAATCACCAGGAGACTGGGAGTTCTAGTCCCACTTTAGGCATGAAAACAGACAGGGTGAATTTGGAATGGGAGTGGTGGGTTCCTACCGGTTCGGACCGGTTCTGCTGAACAGATAGTGCTGCTTTCAAACAGAGAGCGAACCAGTTCTCTGTTTGTTTTAAAAGTAGCCCCCCCCCTCCCGGGTTACGCTTACCTTTATTCCAGCTTCCGAAGCCCAGCTGATCCAGGGTGGCAGATTGAAATGCCGCTCCTCAGCTGTTTTCCTTTTTTTTCCTGAGTAATTTTCGTTCAATTGAGCATGCACGCACAGCGAAGCCAACCGGTAGTAAACTGGTTAGGAACCCACTACTGTGGTGAATTGTAGTCCTATCTTAACTTTAGGCATAAAAGCCAGCTGGGTGACTTTGGGCCAGTAACTCTCTTTCAATCGAATCCACCTCACAGGGTTGTTGTGAGGAAAATAGGGGAGAAAGGAAGGAATATTAGGCGTGTTTGCAATTTTGAGTTACTTACAAAATAATAATGGTAGGATAAAAACAGACAGAGAGACAGAGACAGAGACAGACAGACAGACAGACAGACAGAGAGGGAGCGAGACACACACACACACACACACACACAGAGACAGACACAGAGACAGAAAGACAGAGAGAGAGACACAGTGAGAGAGACGGAGAGCGACAGAGAGAGAGACACACACAGAGAGAAAGACAGTGAGAGAGACAGGGAGAGCGAGGCAGAGAGAGAGAGAGAAAGACACAGACAGTGAGAGAGAAACAGAGAGACACACAGAGAGAAAGACATAGAGAGAGAGAGACAGAGAGTCAGAGAGAGAGAGACAGAGACAGAGACACACACACAGAGAAAGAGAAAGACAGGGAGAGAGACAGGGAGAGCGAGACAGAGAGAGAGAGAAAGACACAGACAGTGAGAGAGAAACAGAGAGACACACACAGAGAGAAAGACATAGAGAGAGAGACAGAGAGACACACACAGAGAGACAATGACAGAGAGACAGAGAGATACACACACAGAAAGAGAAAGACAGTGAGAGAGACAGGGAGAGCGAGACAGAGAGGGAGAGAAAGACACAGACAGGGAGAGAGAAACAGAGAGACACACACAGAGAGAAAGACACAGAGAGAGAGAGAGACACACAGAGAGAAAGACACACACAGAGAGACAGAGAGACAGAAAGACAGACGGACAGACAGAGAGAGCGAGACAGAGATAAACAGAGCGAGAGAAAGACACAGAGAGACACAGGGAGAGAGAAAGACACACACACACAGAGAGAGAGACACACACAGAGAGAGAGACAGAGACAGAGACAGACAGACAGAGAGTGAGACAGAGATAGACACACAGAGAGAAAGACGGAGAGAGAGAGAGAGAAAGACAGTGAGAGAGAGGGGGAGAGAGAGCAACAGAGAGAGAGAGAGACAGACAGAGAGAGCAAGAAAGAGAAAGGGAGAGAGAAAGACAATGAGAGAGACAGGTGGAGAGAGACCGAGACACACACAGAGAGAGCGAGAGAGAGCGAGAGAGAGACACAGAGAGAAAGACAAAGAGAGGGAGACGGAGAGAGAGAGAAACAGAGTGAGGCACAGAGAGAGACACAGAGAGAGACACACAGAGAGAGACAGAGATATATAGAGAGAAAGACAGAGAGAGAGACGGGGAGACAGAGACAGAGACAGACAGAGAGAGCGAGAAAGAGAGAGACAGAGAGAGCGAAAGACAGTGAGAGAGACGGGGGGAGAGAGACCCACACAGAGAGATAGACAGAGACAGACAGAGCAAGAAAGAGAGAGACACAGAGAGAAAGACAGAGAGAGAGACAGGGAGGGAGAAACAGAGAGAGAGACACACAGAGAGAAAGACAGAGAGAGACAGACAGACAGAGAGAGCGAGACAGAGATAGACACACAGAGAGAAACACAGAGAGAGAGACAGGGAGAGAGAGAAAGAAAGACAGTGAGAGAGACGGGAGAGAGAGAGAGACAGAAACAGACAGAGCGAGAAAGAGAGAGACAAAGAGAGAGAGAAAGACAGAGAGACAGGGAGGGAGAAACAGAGAGAGAGACACACACACAGAAAGACACACACACAGAGAGAGAGACAGAGAGAGAGAGAGAGAGAGGGAGAGAGAGAGATAGGTAGACACAGAGAGAAAAAGACAGAGAGACAGGGAGGGAGAGAGAGACACACACAGAGACACACACACACACACAGAGATACACAGAGAGAGAGAGACAGAGAGAGAGACAGAAGAGAGACACACAGAGAGAAAGACAGAGAGACAGAGAGAGAGAAAGACAGAGACACAGAGAGAGAGAGACAGAGAGAGATGGAGAGAGAGAGAAAGACAGAGAGAGACACACACAGAGAGACAGGGAGAGACACACAGAAAGAGAGACAGACAGAGAGAGAGAGAAAGACAGAGAGAGAGAGAGACACAGAAAGAGACAGAGTGAGAGAAAGAGAGCCAGAGAGAGCCAGAGAGAGAGACACCGAAAGAGAGACAGAGAGAGAGAGAGAGACAGAAAGAGACAGTGAGAGAAAGAGAGAGAGAGAGATGGGGAGAGAGACACCAAAAGAGACAGAGTGAGAGAGAAAGACAGAGAGAGAGAGAGAGAGAGACAGAGAGAGAGAGAGAGAGAGAGATGGACACACACACACAGACACAGACACTGAAAGAGAGACACAGAGAGAGAGAGATAGAGAGAGAGAGAGAGAGAGAGACAGAGAAAGAGAGAGAGGGAGAGGGAGAAAGACGGAGAGAGTGACAGGGAGATACCAAAAGAGAGACAGAGAGAGATGGAGAGGGAGAGGGAGAGAGAGAGAGAGAGAAAGACAGAGAGAGAGAGGGAGAGAGACACCGAAAGAGAGACAGAGAGAGAGAGAGAGACAGAAAGAGACAGTGAGAGAAAGAGAGAGAGAGAGATGGGGAGAGAGACACCAAAAGAGACAGAGTGAGAGAGAAAGACAGAGAGAGAGAGAGAGAGAGACAGAGAGAGAGAGAGAGAGATGGACACACACACACAGACACAGACACTGAAAGAGAGACACAGAGAGAGAGAGATAGAGAGAGAGAGAGAGAGACAGAGAAAGAGAGAGAGGGAGAGGGAGAAAGACGGAGAGAGTGACAGGGAGATACCAAAAGAGAGACAGAGAGAGATGGAGAGGGAGAGGGAGAGAGAGAGAGAGAGAAAGACAGAGAGAGAGAGGGAGAGAGACACTGAAAGAGGGACAGAGAGAGAGATGGAGAGAGAGACAGAGAGAGAGACACACAGAGAGAAAGACAGAGAGAGTGACAGGGAGAGAGAGACAGAGCGAGACAGAGGGAGAGACACAGAAAGAGACAGAGACACACAGAGAGAGAGACAGAGAGAGAGAGAGAGAGACCGAAAGAGAGACAGAGAGAGAGAGAAAGATGGAGAGAGAGAGACAAAGACAGAGAGACAGGGAGAGAGACACCGAAAGAGAGACAGAGAGACAGATGGAGGGTGTTAGATACTCCCTCCTCTAGTTGTTGCAAGGACAATAGTAGTTTCCAGTCAGGTCCTCTCTTTTCAGGCGGGAACAGAGAGAGACCTGATTGGCTGAAGCGCTGGCCACCTCCCCTTTAAAAAGGGAGCTGCCAAACTTCTCACCCAGTGGATACCTGTAAATGACCAAATAAAGAGCTGTTGTTATCTTAGCCTTTTGTGCCTTTCATTACCCAATCTAACACTGGCGACGAAGGTGGGATTGGAAGGCAATTAGGCAGACAAAAGAGCGAAACTCACCAACAAAGAGCTCAGTCACAAGGCAGTGATTCCACCTGGAGCGCAGGAAGGCATCAACCAGCCATTACGAACCCAGGAGAGTCACAATGGCCACCTATGCCCAACCACCTCCGTTCAACCCAGCATCGGACGACTGGGACGCTTATCTGCTGCGGTTCGAGATTTTCTTGGAGGCGAACAATCTCGGTGGCGTTCCGGAACCCCAGAAAAAGAACCTGTTCCTGGGTTACTACGGCCCTGAAGTTCTAGAGACTGCCAAGAACCTCTCGGCGCCAATGCCGCTACACGCCGTCTCCTGGACCACCCTCCAGCAAACGTTGAAGACGCACTATGCTCCGAAGCCATCCAAGTACGTTCGGCGCTACCACTTCAACACGAGGAACCAGATGGATGGCGAGACAATAAATGAGTACATCGCCACGCTCCGGAAAGCTGCAGCCCATTGCGAGTTCCGCGAGCTGGACAACGTCATCTTGGACCAGATCATCATGGGGGTCCAAGACCAGAGCCTACAGGCAAGACTGCTGGCGAGAAGCAACCTCTCCCTCCAGGTCGCTCTCGACGAGGCAAGAGCAGCCGAGTCAGCGCAGAAGTCCGTCGAGACCCTCCAGCGCCTCCACACACCCACTGAGGCAACCAAGAGTGCCCGCATCCACCGTGAGACCGTCGAGCAGGAGAGCTCTGAAAGTGATGAAGAGAGCAGCCACCGCATGCGCAGTACCCGCGCAGCGCCGGCGCAAAACTTCAAGTCGCCCGGCTTGCCCTGTTCCAGCTGCGGAGGCAACCACGCAAGAGCAACCTGCCGGTTCCGGGACGCGACGTGCCAGCGATGTGAGCAGAGGGGACACATCGCCAGAGTGTGCTGCAGCGAGTTCCCAGTGACAATTGGTCGCCCCGAGAGAGCGGAGAAGGGGGCAAACCGAAGACAACATCCCAGCCAGACACACCCCCGACGGTCAGAGGCCGACAACCAAGTGGCCAACCTCACCGCATCCACCCAGGAACACCCGAGCCGCCACCTGAAACCGAACGTCCCGGTAAGGCACATCCGAATCAGCCGCCCCAGGAAGCTGAAAGTCACAGTCTTCCTCGATGGCGCCCCCTGCGAGATGGAGATAGACACCGGGTCATCTCTCACGATCATCTCATGGGCAGTGCTGAAACGGACGATCTCCACGATGCAGAAGGAGGACCTCAAGAGCCCCGATGTCCGCCTCCGCGACTATCAGGGAAACCTGGTTCCCTTCATGGGGGAAGGCACGTTCACCGTCCCCTACAAGCGGATCATCAAGAAGCTGCAGGCGATCGTGGTGCGGGACAACCTCCAGAGCCTTTACAGACTAGACTGGTTTTAGGCTCTAGGGATGGTCGTGGCTGAAGTCAACACCCTAGACGAAGCAGGCTAAACACCAACCGCTGCTGCCCCCGGGAACGCCGCAGAAACCATTTTTAGGGAGTTCGAGGATGTTTTTGCCTCCGGTCTGGGTGAGTACAAGGGCAACCCATATCGTTTAGCCTAGACCCAAATGTGGCCCCAATTCGGCTCAAACCCAGGAGAGTGCCTTTCGCCCTCCGACCGAAAATTGACAAAGAAATAGACAAACTGGTGAGCCAGGGGATCCTTGAACCAGTCGATCACACCCGCTGGGAAACGCCAATAGTGACTCCCGTCAAGCCTGATGGGTCTATCCGTTTGTGTGCCGATTACAAATGCACAATCAACAAGGGGTTGCAGCAAACCCCGTACCCGTAGTCCAACATCTGTTGCATTCCCTCAGCCCGGGGAAAATATTTGCAAAACTGGACTTGGCGCAGGTGTACCAGCAGCTGCCAGTAGATGGTGCTATCGCAGAGGCCCAGACCATTGTAACGCACAGGGGGCTGTTCAAGTGCAACCGCCTACAATTCGGAGTTAGTATCGCCCAGGGGCTGTTCCAAAGTATCATGGAACAACTGTTGCAGGGGATACCAGGAGTCATCCCCTATTTTGACGACATATTGGTATCCGCTGCAAACGAAGCGCAACTGTTAAAAAGAGTTCACGCTGTATTGGACAGAATCCGATCGAAGGGCCTCCGTTTAAAAGAGGAAAAGTGCAAAATAAACATACCCAGGGTGGAGTTCTTAGGCTACATGATCGATGGCTCCAAGATTCACCCGACCAACCAGAAAATCAGGGCCATTAGGGAAGCCCCCAATCCAAAAAATCAGACTGAGCTCCAGGCGTTCCTCGGACTCCTTAACTTTTATAGCATGTTCCTCAAGCAGAAAGCGATGGTTGCTGAACCACTACACCGCCTGCTAGCAAAGAACACGGAGTGGACGTTGGGGAAAGCTGAAGCCAAGGCGTTCACCGCGGTGAAGGGACTTTTATCAGCAGACTCCTTTCTGGTCCAATATAGTCAAACCCTGCCACTGGTGCTGACCTGCAACGCATCCCCCTTCGGAGTTGGCGCTGTCCTAAGCCACCGGATGCTGAACGGCATGGAAGCCCCCATCACGTTCTATTCAAGGACGCTGTCTGCCGCCGAACAGAACTACAGCCAGCTGGACCGGGAAGCGCTGGCCACAGTGGCGGGGGTCAAACGGTTCCACGAATACCTGTACGGCAGGGACTTCGACCTGGTGACGGACCACAAGATGCTACTGGGACTACTGGCTGGAGACCGCCCGACCCCGGTGTCACTCTACCCCTGCATAACCCGTTGGACGATCTTCCTGGCATACCACCTCATCGACCGTCCGGGCACCACGTTGGGGCACGCAGACACACTGAGTCGATGCTCCCTACCAGAGCTGCTTGCCGACCCGACACCCGAGGCTGTGGTACTCCTGATCGACTGCCTAGACTCGGGACCCATCTCCTCCAGAGATGTTGCACACCATTCCAAAAAAGACCCCATCATCAAGCAGATTTTGAACTGGGTGTGGAGGGGGTGGCCCAAGGGACCGGTGGAAACAGAACTCAACCCTTTCATCACGAAATGCGACCAATTGTCCGCTATCCAGGGTTGTCTATTGTGGGGGGACCGGGTGGTCATCCCAAAACAGCTGCAAGTAGCCGTGCTGGAGGCTCTCCACAAGGGTCACCCTGGGATAGTAAGAATGAAGGCGTTGGCACGGAGCTAACTGTGGTGGCCCAATATGGACAGAGACATTCAGGAGTGGGTGTCCACATGCACACCATGCCAAGAGTCCAGGCAGGCTCCCCCAGATGCACCTGCAAAAGAATGGGAGCAACCCCAAGCACTGTGGTCTAGAGTCCACATAGACTTTGCAGGGCCAGTGCACGGGCAAACCTTCTTCATAGTTGTGGATGCGTTCTCGAAATGGTTGGAGGTATTCCTGATTACATCCACCACCAGAGACACTGTCATCAGGGCACTACGGAGGCTGTTCGCGACCCACGGGTTCCCCGGCATGCTCGTGTCTGATAATGGCCCACAGTTCACGGCCAAATCATTCAAAGAGTTCCTAGTGGCACAGGAAATCCAGCACGCCCTCGTCGCCCCATTCCACCCAGCGTCCAATGGCCAGGCGGAATGGATGGTAAGGTCTACCAAGGAGGCCTTAAGCAGAATGGGCCCAGGCGACTGGAAAACGCGAATAGACCCACTACCTCCTGGTCCAACACATCACGCCGAGCACCACCACCAGCAGGAGCCCAGCGGAGCTACTCATGGGACGCCGACTCAGGTCCCACTTAGACCGGCTGCACCCCAACTACTCTTCCAACGTGCCTCCCGACTTCACGGGAAAGATCCGGACATTTACCATAGGTGACCCGGTCTACGCCCACAATTACACAGGGGGGACCCTGTGGTTAGCCGCAACCATAGTTGGAGTTTCGGGCCCGTGATCCTACTCCATCGGGCTCGAGGACGGACAACATTGGAGGAGACACATCGACCAACTCCGGGGACGAGTGAGAACTCCCCACTCTGGCAAACGCCACCAACACCATCACAGGCCAAGCCGCACCACCCACAGACCACTACGGAGGAACCCAGGGACTTATCTGATTCCAACGGGGCAGGGGCGAGTCCTCCGCCAACGGTGCCAGCTGAGGCCTCTGAAAGCTTCCAGGAGTTTCCACCCGATGAGTCCGGAGAAGCAACAGGTCCGACCGCCCAGCGTGGAGAAACCCCACCGTCTGAACTGCGCAGGTCACAGCAGGTCGATCCAGAGGCCCGCCTACCTGCGTGACTACGTCACTCGTTAGGATGTTCCATCCTAGAGGGGAGGGGTGTTAGATACTCCCCCCTCTAGTTGTGGTAAGGACAATAGTAGTTTCCAGTCAGGTCCTCTCTTTTCAGGCGGGAACAGAGAGAGACCTGATTGGCTGAAGCGCTGGCCAGCTCCCCTTTAAAAAGGGAGCTGCAGACCTCTCACCCAGTGGAGATGCCTGTACTTGACCGAATAAAGAGCTGTTGTTATCTTAGCCTTTTGTGCCTTTCATTACCCAATCTAACACACAGAG